>NW_024470122.1:0-11863 GCF_000721775.1 Aureobasidium melanogenum CBS 110374 | reverse complement strand
ACTAAACATCTGGAGGGAGGCATATCAGAGTCCTTCACCGTGGACACGTTCCAGCCCTTGCCTCGAAGGGAGGTCGCTAGCGGGGAAATATCTGCATAGTCGCCACGAAGGAAGAAAAATGCCAGATACAGAAAGACTGCGAAGCAGCAGAGGCAGACAGCAACCGAGATACGGCGTTGAACGTGTAGAGTCATCCTCAAGAGGGCTCAATCACCGTATCTTGCACGGTTGACGTCGAGCAGTGATGGACTAATCCTGCGGCCCTGGACGATTGGAGGACGAAAGATCAGGCTACACATGTGTGACCCAAGCAATCTAGTGTAGAAGAAGAGCTGGACAAGCCGTACAGGCGTGCAAATCTTATGTTTTGGGTCTCCATGAACTAAAGACGTCGGAGATCATAGCATCTCTATCGAACATGCACACAAAGCCTGACCGGAAGCATTCATCGTACTATACTGTGTTGAGCCAGACGTGCCGAGGTCGAGACAACGATGCGCTGACTGTGCGATCTTGACTTCCGCGCTCTGGCGCTGCGACTGGATCTTTCCTGACATGGCACACAATTACAGACATCTGAATCAAACTGCTAGCAAAGTGACAGCGCGCTTGCTGACAAGATGCACCCTAGTAATGGAATGCTATGAGTGGGATCTCCAAGTGTAACGAGGGTATCTTTACCGTCTGCTTCCCATTCGGGCTTAGAGTAAATTACGGCTCATAAGCAAATTCGCGCCGGTCTTCCTTGCGCATATCATACCTCTGTGATGTGATGTTGAGCCACGCGATATGCATCGACCTTGATGCACTTCCACACACACTGCATCTGAGTGTTGTCCGGTAAGGTGTGCTCATAACCTCGTTTACTCATTGATCGATGCATGATTTACCAGGCCATTGATCGAGGAAAGCTTGTCAGCGCTCACCAGCTTTTATTCCGACGTTAGGCTACCGGTAGGCTACGGCGGAGATGGTTCCGCCGCAAACCACCGCCTACGTGCCGGCCACTCGACACACCATGCTCTCTGCATACAATTGTGCTGCAAGGATCATAGTTCCGCGAGCTCGAGGTGAGCTCCTGTCAAATCAACAAGGATTCTTAGAGAGGAACCGACGGAACGAGATAGTGGAAAGAGGAATTAGAGAAGTTCGCACTGACCATCAGAGCTGTGGTACGAATCCATGCGACACGCGGAACGAAAACAGAACAAAACCTGACTTATCAGTCAGAATGCAGTATTCGTGCATGTCGCGCAGGCTCGAGACAAATTTTGAGTCTCGCATGTCAGTATCTTCCCAATGAGCAAGAGCATCACAATAATTTTAGCGAACAGGCAAGGAACCTTTCTCACACTGTGCTCCACTTATCCACGAAGCCTGGCGTGATGCTGCGAGTGTAACCGTCACGAATGCCGATGAGAGTGACAATTCATGGTGAACAGCCCGCGTGATATTTCGTTCTTGCGCCGAGAAAAGGCCCGTCACGTGGTCCTCTCACGAGCTGATACAACAGTCAGCGTTCTGCATTTGCTAAATAGAATATTGATGGCATATCTGTAGAGTCTTTCATGCAATGAGATCAAATCGTACCATAGGCCTGGATGGCTGTGAAGAGATCTTATCTTTAAGCCACAGATTATGCAACATACTTCGAGATGCCATGGTGTAGCAAACGGATGGACGGGTGCCGGTAAATGGGCAGATCGCAACTCTAACATTGTTCTGCTCATCTTCACCTTGGGAAGCTCTGACTTGTCACAATCACATAATATCATGTCCAGAAACTGTCGCAATCCATCAGTGGTATATATGTTGCCATACATGCTTCTACATACTCTAGATCTTCCACTAAAGCGCAAACCGCCATGGAGGACAAGTGGATGATCGGACGAGGAGAAAGGCGGTCAATAATCACTTTGGTAAGGGACAGTGCATGGAGTGCTCCTTCAACCGCTTTACAGTCTCCGAAAATCGAGGAAGCATACCCAGTGGAGTTCAACGCAGCAATCTGGACGAAAAATGGGTGGACAGTACATCTGGGCGAAACACTTTCGCAGCCACAGATTCCTTCGATGGCCCAGTCACGTTTGGTACAATGTGCTCACCTGTTCAGTGATGCAGTGATCTTCCTGGCGACAGATCTGTCCTCAGCGAGCGAAATGTTTCTAGCGTGGTTGGCATGTTGCCTGCCACCTCAAAAGACTCGGCTGTTCAAGCCCGCTGCGAGGATAGTCATCCAGAAGTCATCATCAAGTGTTGAGAACTTTATAGGAGAATGCGCAACTCGACAGGAAGCTGGTACCCTTACGTCTGGAGAATTGGAGACTGGTTTCTTCGAAAACATACAGATAAAGCAAGTCAAGCCTGTCATGTGGAACACATACGACCTACCGAATATGGCCGTGAAAAACATCGCATGGAAACATATTCGCGATAGCCACAAAAGTGTGAGACGGCTTAGATCAAGTCACGGTAGCCTGTGGAATTCTTCTGACTTTTGCCGTCTGGCATCGGCCTGGGAAGCGAGCCGGTCTATACCTGATGATGTTGCTTTGCTGACCGAGCCGTGGCCCTTGGGCAGGTTTTCGCTCCCAAAAGTGCTATCAAGCGCCAGCAATGACATCATGCGAAGCAGCAGCCAAGACTTTGAGGCGATACTGACCCACAGGGCTGCTCTCGTTGGTAGCTACTTGACGCGACATTCGTTCCGATCTCGGCACTGGACTGTGCCTGGTGATTCTTCCTTTTCAAACAAGTTCGCAGAAAATCAGTTCAGGCTGCGATATCAGTCCATCGCAGAGACGGTCGCGCATGATCTTCTCAAAGAACTCAACCGATCTATCTCTGCAGCACCAAGTAAGCATTACTCTCCAGAGACCGTCGTAGATATGATCAAGAGGTGTTGGCTGGAACAAACAAAGACCGCATACCGAACATGTGAAAGTGTTCTCGAATCGGCACAACTCCATGTCAAGAACCTCCATCAACACCGCGAGTACCTTGCCAGATTGCGATACGGAGGTAATTGCTCGGCTTGTCTACTGGAGCCTTGGACGCACACACTACCGTGCAAACACGGGCTCTGTACCTTGTGCTTGCGGGCTTGCGACGGCAAGGAAACGGATGGATGCCGTATAATCGTGAACGAGTGTCCCGTTTGTGAGCTGAGCGTCGGATCTAGATGCATCCGAAAATTTATCCCACCGACTGCAACATTGCGCGTCCTGGCCCTCGACGGTGGCGGCGTCAAAGGCTTGGTACAACTGCAGGTTCTCCAATACCTTTGTGACGAGATCGGGCTACGCGACACCGTGCACATATCTACCTTTTTCGACCTCATGGTTGGCAGCAGTATAGGTAAGGAGAACATGTCCTCCGTTAACGTCCACAAAATGTCTGTCTGACGACTATCAGGTGGTATATGTGCGTTAGGTCTTGGGACTAGGAAATGGTCGCTAGAGGAGTGCAGAATGAAGTTTCTCAAGTTCACCGAGCAAATCTTCGCCCCGAAAAGCTGCTTCGGCAGACTGCTGTCTCGTTTCACTGGTGGCTGGTTTGCTATACTATCTAACGTAGCCAAACTCATATTTTTCGATAGCATATACGATTCGGCTCCGATTGAGACGATTCTTCAGGAAAGCTTTGGCGAAACCTCACTCATGATACAAAGTGATCTGGAACACCCAACCAGAGTTGCTGTCGTTGTCAATCAAGCATCCACCTCCGGACCAACGGTGTTTGCCAACTATAACAAGTCGCGTCACAGTAAGAATGGAGCTTACATGTGGCCAGCGATGGATAGTCTTTACCGGTCGCTCAAGATATGGGAAGTGTAAGTTCACGTTGGGCGCGTTCTTCATCAATTCTGTACTCATCGACATGTCTAGAGCTCGCGCGACATCGGCCGCACCAGGGTACGCATAACGATTTCTCCATGGCTAGACCATCATCGTTGATCTTATTAACTTGGTTATGACAGGTTCTGGGATACCATCACACTGCTTGGTAGCGCATACCAAGATGGCGGACTGAGCCACAATAATCCATCTGCCATTGCGATCAGCGAGGCCAACGTGCTGGCGTCATCCCGCAATGCTGACTCTTTAATCGTATCAGTAGGTTGCGGACGTCTCTTCACAGCACCTCTAAGTAAAATGTCAGTATTTCGACGATACATCAAGGTGTTCGAAGAGACTTTAGACGCGGAAAGACAGCACGAAATGGTAGCAATGCTGACGTCGGAGAGGTCCGGAAGCCTGGTGCGACTAAATCCAAGATTAGACATGGAGGAGGTGTCGTTAGACGAACAGTCGTCAATATCTTCACTCGACGACGCTGTCCAATCGATGCTGATCTCAGGTTCTAGTGCAGCAAGGATGTTCTCTGGCGAGTGCAAAGCAGCAGCCAGGCGACTCATCGCTTCACTCTTTTATTTCGAGCTAGGTCATAAGATGGTAAGAAGGGAGGCGGCAGATCAAAACCAGCAGACCGGCGTGATCAAAACACGTTTGACCAAAGATGAATTCACAGCATTCAAACAAGGATATCCCGAAGTAAAATTCAGGGTCAAAGACTTGATGTTTGACACTTCTATCTCGACGGAAGTCAAGCTATGGAGCTCCAGTAGGGACACACAGTTCAAGGTCGAGCTCGTGCATCCGTCTTGGACGCAGCAAATCAGCGGATCTCCTTTCACGATCGCGCAGCTACGAGAAGCCCAAGCCGACTATCTGCCAGTAGTTCTTCGCAATGGACGTAAACGCAAGAGAGGTTGAGCGATCGCTATGAATCTCCGGATCGATCACCTAGTACATGATCTGATCCTTGTTCTGGTTGGATCTATAGTCATCACACACACATATACTGAACTTTAATCAACATGTGTTACATTTTCGAAACTCATATCATAACATATCCTTTCCCAACTGCTCCTGCACTCATGCTCGCAGTGTCTCGACCGCCCTTGATGTATATACTGGGGTCTTTCTTCGCATCCCAAATACCTAATCACAGTTGCATGTTGAATGTGTGAGATATTCCCAATTGCCATACTCTCTGATGCCATAGTTCTAGTGGGCGTAAAGGGATGAGTCAGCCGATGTCGATTCACAGAGGATGATCGTAATGCTTTATGTGATATCGACAACCTTCTACATGGATATATATCTACTGTCTCGCAGTAACCTTTATTTTCACAAATGGTGGAAAATTTCACCTTCACCTAGGAACCACCAGGAGGACTCGTTTATGGGCGAGAGTCCTCATGTCTGGAGAGTACCAGAGAAGATAAGGGGCGCTCGCCTGTTGCTCACGTGCATAGTGCGAGATCCTCGTTCGAGAGACGACAGCCTCAATGTCTGCAGAGCACAAGAGAAGATGAGAGGGGCAGTCCGGATTTTGAAGTCGATAGTGCGTCACATCAAAAAGAGACCGAATCCATGTGTTGCAGGCTTTGACTTCAGTCGCCTGATAAATGCGGCAAAAGAGCGTCTGGAAATGATGGAAGCGATTCCGAGGCAAGGACTCGAGGTTCAGAAGGCAGCAGTCAAACTGCATTATTACATATATGAAGCGAAAAAGTACATAACAGAGGGTTCCGAAGAAGACGAACCATCTAAGTGGACCGAGGAGTCCTCGCAAGACCTGACATGCTGTATCGAGGATGCAAGAATATTGATCTCAGAAGTCTCGCAAACGATTGTTAGGGAGAGGCACAAGGGAGGAATATATGCTTTAGGATTTTACAGAAAGGTATGGTGATAGTGATGGTCAGCGATATTGTTCGACTCCAAAAACAATGATGTCGATTCTTGCACGAACCCAAGCTTAGCAAATCAGAGTTCCACCTCTGATCCAGTCTGACAGAAAGGATCGATGCTTGCAAACTCAACGTGACTCTCTGAATCAGGCACACTTCCCAGCTCAGCCTGTTCTCCAGATTCAATAGGGTCAATTGAAAAGTTGCTCTGACGTGTTGAGGAGGGCGCCACGTCGAGCGCTTTCTGTTGGTGGTTATCTGCTGCGCAAGTTTTACCATCTGCAAGGACCGTAGAAGATTTTATCGATGCATCTGGCAAGATGGAGCCGGGCCTAGCTATGTGCTGAGGGCTGCTGGGGGCCGGGCTACAGGTCGTACCACTCAATCCATCATTCCTTGCAGGAGCGACCAATATGTGTTCGTGACCCACGCTCCTTGCATCGGGCAGACGAGTTTCTTTTATCAACTCTACATCGTCACTGTCAACGAGAGATTGCACAACCTGTTTCAGTCCATTATCCTCGGTACCACGGTTCAAACGATCTCCATCCATACCAGACAATGTTCTGCCATCGTGCTGACTGTTGACCAGGGAATGCTGCGGTTGAGTGAAGTTGTATACTTGCAGATTGTGTCCCACTCGTGATACAGGAGACTGGCTTCTCTCTATCAGATGGAGCGGTACTGCGATATCTACCTCTTCGATGTCGCCACCGGTTGGCAAGATCATACTGTCTTGGCCAACGGATTCACTTGGTTGAGCAGATCTACTATACATGGAAGTCCGGCTTATGATATTGCTCATGTGAGAAGGGTGCATGGGTCTGGTCCCGGTCTCTTCGTTGAGCTTTTCAGGTGTGACCTGTCCTCGCGAGACTGGTTCTAGATTACGACTGTCGCTATCAGTGTGGTTTTCTGCCTTATGCCCTTCCCTACTTGTTGTGCGTGGTGACATTGAGAGCTGTCTGGGGTTTTCCTGATCATGTAGCTGCTCCATGGTACCTGGTTGCTTCGCAATCTCCAAGGAAGCGGACTCTTGTGCAGTAAGAGTGGGCAGAAACGCGGAGGCGGAGATTTCTTCTCTGCTAGGATATTGTGGAGCCCCATCGCTTAGAGTGAACGTGGAACCATCCTCGTATCTTCCATTGAATCTGGTCTCTGGATGGCGTAATTCAGAACGTACTTCCTTCCGTGCATTATCGATGATGTACCGATTCATCTGTTTTGCCGCCCTATGCTCTTGTACTCTAGATCGCCAAGCGCTTTTGACGGACTCTACATCACTCTCATTGAGGTTCGCAGCATTGTCTGTATCATAGTTGGGTTCGGATGCATGATCTTCCCGAGGACCGGAGGGCTGATCATCAGAAGCAGGAGAATCTGCCATCTGGATGTCGGCCACACTCGCGATCCTCTCATCCTCACCATAAAATAGATCCGGATTATGATCATTCCCGGTGCGCTCTAGAGGCACTGTCAGTCTTGGGGCTTTCATTTTGATGCCTTGATGCCCCACAGTATCCTCCTCTCTTGGCCTCTTCTCACCACCTCTTCTCTCTGGTGGTAGTGATGAAGGCTGCTCCGGACTCCTCTCTTTTGTTGGGACATCAGTAGCGCTCATTTGGAAGCCCTGGTACGTTTTCGAGGGAGACTGAGCGATGTTCCGTCGATGCGTTGAGACTTGTGGATGCGAGGCAGGCCTTTGAGTAGGGAAACTAGTTACCGTCTGACCACAGTGCGCTGCGGGAGACGCAGTATCTGACTGGACGAGATGGTTCTCAGAAGACTCAATCTGTCTTTCTGGTTCTGCGATAGAGTCCTGTAGCGTGCTGTATCTCAATTTGGTATGATTCGACGTTCCCACTCCATCCTGTCCATCGGTGGTCGAATTAGAGGTGGGATCTTTATCGGCTATCATTGTATCGGTTGGAGAAACCAATAGTCCGAGAGGAACACTGGCTAAGAGTTCAGTTTTTTTGACCAGTCCATCGGTATTGCCAAGGTGAGCACCTCTCTTCGACCCTCGCCGAAGCCAACCTGACTGGAGTGGTGGAATGACATGGTCCGCTTCCTCATGTCCCGTGAATTCGCTGTATTCTTGACTCCTGTGCCGGCACTCAGCTTCCGTGTCACCCATACCGCCAGGGCCTTGAGCTATGGCACTGGTAGTATCGCTGGAACGACAGTCGCCAGAGTCGTCCCGAGAGAGTTCCAAATGCGCATGGTGCGTACCGGATAATGGTGTCTTAGTGGCATCAAGATGGGGTGGACCCTGTCGGTTTCGCTTTAACTGATCATGCCTTTTGTTCCTGTGTACTTCTCCTATTCCCTTGCGTTTCTCTTCCTTCCGCTTTCTGCGATCCTTCGCAGAAACGTGATTTTTGTGAGAACGTGTTGGCAGTCTTTGTGTCAACTCAGTCTCCTGGGTGCCTTGATGGTCTTCTGAGTGTGACGAGCCTTGAGACATGATACTACTCGTGTGGAACGAAAGCTCACTTTTCGCAGCCTTCTTAAGTCCTGTCTCGCGGCTCTCTAGATAGGGTTCGTCGGGTTTCTTTTCGCATTTCTGTTCTCTTTCTCGACATTGTATAGGATCCATATGTTGAGCGTTTGAGCTGTTGATCCCTCTATTCTCGAGCGACACTATCGTCTCTCCAATTGTCATAAGTGCTGTCTGGCTGGTATCATCTGACCAGCTGTTCAGCAGAGGATCGACTTCACTTGAGGCAGCTGATTGCTGCCCCTGCAAACGTTCGCTTGTTGAGGCAGTGTCGGTGCTTTGAAGTGGTGAACCTCCTTCCAACATACTTCTCTGCGTCTGAATATTGTCTACAGGCACATGATGAGACACCTCCGCAACGCTCTCTTGGATTGTAACAAGACTTTCTCGTATCTCTACGATCTGCTGCATCCGGGCCGGATTGGGCGCTGGAATAACTCTTACACTGGTCGAATCGCCGTCGCTGGGTTTAGCTGTGCCCAGACTGTCCGAAGTGACGAGTTCCCCGCAACCATAATCTACAGTCGTTGCCAAGGACTGCTCGCACACACAACTTATGGGCTGGTTGTGATGATCGAGGGACGTAGCCGAGTGAACCACCACAGGCTCTGTTCCCCGAATGTTGATGGGAATGGAATTATCCTCGTCCGGTGAGGTACTCTCGTAGATTTGCAGGTTCCAGACCGTATCCTGCTCATGTGCAGGACCAATGGCGTCTTTTTCATCTTTCCCACCACACAAGTTTACTATCTCAGGTATCCACATTCCTTGCATATCCGCAGCTCTCCAAGCACTATGCAGATGTCTGTTTGATACGAATGTTCCTGGGAGTCTTCTCTTTACAAATCTTGCTCCTTGTATCCGTAGAATCGTCGGATGGTTGAATCTATACCTGCTCTGTGGTCTGCTCCTACTGGTTCGTGTCACCTCGAGCGATGGTCCAAAGTCTATGATAGAACGCGTGTTCTCGGGACTGGGAGCGTCTGGAAAGACCCTGTTGGCTGTGGCGTCGTCCAGAGGTACCAACTGACGCACCAATTTTCGTTCATTTTCACTTTGTCTAAGCTCGTCGACGCCATGTCCACCCTGAGTCTGCGACGATCCGGATCCACGCTCCGGCCAGGACGCTGACGGTATGGAGTAGCCGGAACAACTGAATTTGTCTAACGTCAGGTCGTCCCTGCGACTTTCCCCAAAGTTTCGGAATTGGGTTTCGTGAGCTGGTGTGGAAGTGAGATATCCAGTTCCATCCAAGGCTTCCGGTACATCGACAGCACGCCGAAATCTCTCTCGGGTGCCACAGGGCCCATCGCTCTCTACGAAGTCGGCTCGGTTATCCTGTGGATCCAGCGGAATCTCCGTGATCTCTGGATCATCCTTCAGTTTTCCAAGTTTCTCGCCGATTTCGTGGAGATACTGCGCTGCTTGCTTCAGGCTTGTCACTGCTTCCTTTGAATTCGGTAGCTCCGAAACGATGGCGTCGACCTGGGACTTGACTCCTGCTAGAGTGATTACTTGTTGATTCTGGAACGCCTGAGTCTTCTCATCCATTCTACGTTGCATCTGCGTGTGTTCAATCAGCGTTTGCTGCATCTGTTTCTAACCAGTCAGTAAATGTCGCATCGCAAACAATGTCTAAGCCACAGACTTGTGAGATCCCCTCTCTGATATCCGCCTGGATTGTACTCTCAGCTTCATCCGGCATATTGGACGAGATACTTTTTGATTGTGTTTCGGGAGTATCATCCTTCCGTGATTCGAAGGCTCTCCGAAGATCTCGCACTTCCTGCTCCAGCCTCATCGCATGCTTTTGCATGTTCGAAAATCCGCCGAGGATATCGGACGCGAGCTGTTCATATCTGTCAGCACACGCTACTTAGCAGGTATCATCTTGAGTCACAGACTTTGTCAACATTCCGCATCTGACTCTGAGCCATCTCGGCCGAGTTCTCCCTCCATTTCCTCGAAAGCTTGTTTGTGACTTCCATACCCATTTTTTGGACACTCTTGAGTTCGTCAACTATTCCGAGACCGGCCCGGGCGAAACGATCTCTCAACTGTTCTTCGACTCTATCAAGACGTTTAATCGTCGCGTCGTGTGATATCTGCAGATCTCTTTGTGTTCGAGATTCGATCGCTTCGACTATCTCCTTCTGATCCGACAATGATCGATCAGATATCTCTTGCCTTATTCTGAAGATCGTTGACTCAAGTTTTCTGCCAACTTCCGCTTGCTGGCTCGATAGGTGATTGTAGAAACGGGAGAAAATATCCTCTTGCTTCTGCATTGTGAGCGTATCCTCGCACTTACAGGACCTTGCAGTCAGTGTCTCTTTTACGGTCTTGATCGTCCGTGCACTATGCTCTGCGAAGAGTGAAGAGCACATTTCCTCTATCGTTGGGCCATGTCTAGGATTTGGTAAACGCGAGGCTTCGGCGATCTTGGCCAACAGGTCTGCTTGGCGATCTCGGGCCTGTGAAGATTCAGCTTGTTTGTTCTGGAGTACCTGATAAGTTTCCATTGTAAATTATGGTTACCTCTTCAACGATTGAAAGCAGTTCACTCTTTAATCTTATTACCTCTGAAACGACTGCATCTTGCATACCTCTCTCGCCCTCTTTGGGATACCAGGAGTCCCTGGATTGCGAAGCAGACTTGTCATTCTCTCGAGATTCAGGTTCAGGTTCAAATCCGGTTCGCTGTCCTTCGAATGGCGTAAACCTGACACCACCCCCGCTATCCGTGATGGATGGACTAGTATCCGATGCAGCGACGCTGTCCATGTCAACAGTCTCCATGGCTGGCGGTGTTGTTGTAGGAACGCAGGATGAACCTCTGGGACAATCGTCTGTGTCGGTAGTTAAGTCCGCCGCTGGGCGCTCTCCATCATTGATCTGCCACGCTGTCTCGGTCGCACTAGTCGTGCTACCATGGTTCGGCGGGACTACAGTCTCGGGACAACCTTCACTCGATCCCCTGTTTGTCGGCTCATTTGACCCCAGTCCGCTGTTTGCAATGAGGAGATTATGGGTATCCAGCTTCATGTTGTGACGACGTACCTCCTCTTCGTGGAGTGGGATTAGAGGAGGCGCCGGAGAGTTTGATACCGCCTTCTGGTTCTCCTTTACCGATACCAGATCCATATACTTGAGCAGCTTGTTCAAATGACTCTTCTTAATAGGTCTTTCGGGACACATACCAACTTTCCCCCAATTTCCAAGGTTCATATCGTTGAATATCACACGACTAAAAAGAGGGGCGGCGTCCGTCCTCCATACGGTGAGCTGAGAAGCAATCTTCGCGAGAGCCCCAAGAAAACGACCACTCTCCTTGTCCCATTGGTAATGATTAATGAGTATCCGGCCCCAATGCTCCTCGATACTCTTCAAGTCCCTTCTTTTGCGACCCGCTGCGGATGTTTCCTTGAAGATGCTACTCGTGTCATTGATAGAGATCTTATGACGTTTCAGGAGTTCCTCGATCTGGAAAGCACAGTCTTCCAGCTTGTGTTGCTCAGACTCAATGAAAATCTCAACATGATACTTGATCAATCGAGATTCTGCTTCGCTGTGGGATTGTAGGATCCCTTCCAGATATTGTATGA
>NW_024470121.1:0-11882 GCF_000721775.1 Aureobasidium melanogenum CBS 110374 | reverse complement strand
CAAGACTGCGGTGACAATGCGCGATTTCACCGCTCAATCCCAAAAGCTGCTGAAGGTTTGGGGAGTTTTCGTATAGGAGAACCAGAAAAGAGCGGTCACGAGCCAAGGCCTTGGCCAGCACTTCTTAAGGGCGTGACTCCCACCATCTAGGACGTGACAACTTTGCCTCGAGCTCGCTTGGATCTCAAGATACTGTGCAGACACGCGACGGTTTTTGACATGGTGACAGCTTGGCACGAAGAGGCATCGTTTTCCAGACCCCAGCCGTCAGGCACTATGAAGGACGAGCAGGAGAATATCAGGCTCGAGGCCCAAGCGGAAAAAGTGCAATAACATGGCAGCTCTCGCGAGAAAATGCTCTCCTGGTATACAAAGTTGGTAGGCGAATTGGTTGCGAGAGGCCACTCGGAGACGACCACAGTCAGACGCTTGGCCCTTGACCCTCCGGCGGAGGAACGGGACGTGTAACACATGAAGTACAGACAAGTCAGAAGGTCATGGCGAATTGAATTGACTCCAGGCATGAATTAGCAAGGGGCGGCAGACAGCCATGTAGGATTCAGCTGTGGTTCGGCGAGGGACTTGATGTGTGAACTTGGATGGTGGAGGTTGTGCAAGGCGGTTGCTGGGCAACGCGGCGGCAGCGTACCAAACAACAAAGACGAAGTCTGGTTGTTAAGTACAGTGGATGGACAAGTGGTTTGGGGCCGATGACTGCTACATCTCTTGTCTTGTCTTGTTGTCTAGATTGACGTCTTGAGCAGCGGAAGAGCGATAGAGAGCAGTGACAGGTATCTAGGAGCATTCCTCAGGGCATTGCAGTTGCAGAAGATTGTCGTTGCATCTCTCGGCACGCTACTCCAGACTGCCGACACTGGCGTGAACGAGGCACGCAGCACCCGAATCGTTCGTCGAGCACCGTGACATACTACAAGCAGAAGCTGCGACTCTAGTACATGCCCTCAAACACCGACAGTTGACGCTCTGGTCTGGCCATTCGCTCTTTCCTTGACAGGCTGCCGGCAGCCCTTTCCTCCGCCGACAACATGGACACTGGTCATCTGTCGCACCAAGTCACAACCATCATCGACCAACTGCATGGCTTCTTTGACGAGATTGGTCTTCCCACACATGAACGACACGAGCGAGAGTCGGAGCTGTTTGCTGCTCTGTCCGAAACACTAAACAACCAGCTCAAGCTGGTCGCAAAGTGAGCTGCCCCATCGACCATGCGCGTTCATCGTCCACACAGTGCTGACGTACGTGCGCTGCCAGAGAGAAACATGACTTGACAGATGAGGCCCGTCGCCTGATCAAGTCAATTCGCCAGATCGAGGCCGCCTTGGTCGACGACAAGTCCCACCGCGAGAGCGACTATCAGGATGAACATCTCTCCATCACCCTCCCACTGCGCGATTGCATCACGTCTCTCAAAGACAAGCACAATACCGTTTCCATGATCCACCGCGAACGCTACGATCAGATCAAAAGTTGGACTCACCAGCTTCCCTGTTAGCCTTCTGTTTGCTGACCCCGTCTGTAGAGCTTGCCGAAGCGCTCGAATCCTATGCCTCGCACCTCGAGCCCGCCTTTGTCACTGTCAAACTTCCTTACACCTCGCCCAGTTCCAAGATTTCTCCATCTTTCGATGTCTCGCCCTCGTACGTCACCTCTCTGGACAATGCCTTCACCCGCGTCTACGAAGAATACAACAAGCGTCTAGTCACAGTACAAACTCTGGCAGAGGAGATTATCATGCTCTGGGGTGAGCTCGGTACTCCTCAAGCCCAGATCGACAGCGCCATTGTTAAGCACGCTCGTAACGCTCCCGAACAACTGGGCCTACACCTTGAGGATCTGAACCGACTGAAGAGCAAGAAGGAAAAGCTGCTGGCCGAGAAACGCAATCGTGAGATCAGACTTGAAGAGCTCAAAGAGGCGGTTGAGACGTTATGGGACAAGCTGGGTGTCGAAGAGAGTGAGCGCAAACCTTTCTTGGCCAGTAACAGAGGCTGTGGTCTGCGCGCTATGAACGAGTTCGAGGATGAGCTGGCTCGTCTGAACGAGCTGAAACGCCAGAACCTACACCTGTTTGTCGAAGATGCGAGATTCAAGTTACAGGAGCTTTGGGATGGTCTTTACTTCTCCGAAGAAGAGATGCTCGAGTTTACCCCAGCCTTTTCAGGTGAGTTGGGCGGTGACTCAATATGCCCAAGCAACTAACAACCAAGCAGATGTCTACTCGGATGCGCTCCTCGAGGCTCACGAGGCCGAGATCGCTCGACTTGAAGCACTCAGAGAGCAACGTGCGCCGACCCTTGCCATGGTGGACAAGTACCGCTCGCTGGTCAAGGATCGCGATGATCTGGCCGCTTCTTCGCAGGATGCCTCTCGCTTGATGCTTCGTGGTCAAAAGGGCGAGAAGCGTGACCCTACCCGTCTCTTGCGAGAAGAGAAGATGCGCAAGCGTATCGCCAAAGAGCTGCCCAAGGTCGAGAGTGATTTACGCCAGATCCTCGAAGAGTGGGAGGAAGAGTACGGGCGTCCCTTCCTTGTCCACGGCGAACGTTACCTGGACGAGCTCGAGGCCACTTCGCAAAAGCCGGCAACCCAAGGTTCGGTGCGATCCAAGACTCCATCGATTCCTCCTCGCGCAAAGACGCCGTCGTCAATCCCGCCTTCGACTGTCCGTCCCAAGTCTGCAGCTGCTGCCGCTCCAACCACCGCCATCAAAACCCAGACATTGCGTGGTCCTCCTCGATCCAAGACTCCTACCGCCTCACGCAATCCTTTGGCCTCGTCTGTCATGGGTCCTCCCTTGTCCAATTCATCGTCTAACTCCTCGTTTGCAGCTTCGGTCGGTCCGGCTAGTCTCCGTAGTCCATCCAAGATTCCAGGCCGTCAGCCCCTGAGCAGTATGCTCCAAGCTGGCAATTCAACCGCACGTCGCCCTCCACCTGGACCTTTGGGTCATTGTAGAACAGAGTCGGACAGCAGCACTCTTCGCAGCCGTATGGCCCCACCACCGCGACCCATGCCCTTGTCACGCGATTTCTTCTCACCCCCCGAGACCCCATGTCCAGTCAATAACGCCGACATGTCCTTCGAGCGTAGCGGCAGCATTATACGTCACATGAGCCCTGAAGACCCTTACAGTGACCGCAGCTCATTGCGCTCCATTCGCACATTCCAATCTACAGCTTCTTCACGTCCGGCGTCCCAAGCCACGCAACATCATGTAGCAGCGGCACCGCGACCCTCACCACGCTTCGAATACCCTGCTGCACCGCCAGCACCAGCCATGGCCCGACAAACGTCCAACGCCTCGTCCGTTGAAACTGCCAGTTCAGCCGTGTCTGGCTCTGAGAATTGGGAGACATATACCGATGCTTCTGACGATGAGGAGCCCGATGCCCGAATGGCGTATTATGCCAAAGTCCGCACGACCAAGCGTGAATCGCCTGACGATAGTGCGTACGGAGGTACTGGCAAGGGCTTTGGCGCCAAAGTTCGAGCAATAGGTGTCTCAGACGACGGCACCGAGGCCGCCTGGTCTGATGTAGGCGAGACGTTTTGATGAATCTTCCCTTTTTACACCTTCTTCTTACGACCACCTTTCTTCTTCAATTAGCGATGTCTGGATCAATTGGTCTAGTAGACCACATCTGGACACACGATGTTTTCTTGTCTGTTTTTGTTCTTGTTCTTCTTAGAAGGCAGCGCTTGTTTTTTGATATTGCTCTTCCACGAGATTTTTTCTCTTCTTTGCTCTTCTTTACCTCTAGATGCCTCATCATTGTCTTTGTAGTACTGAGTTTTCTTCTTTACACTTTTGTCACGATAATGACGCTCGCAAAATACGGACTTTATTCGCTCACTTACTCCTGTCCATATGTGTGTTTGAGAAATGCCAGACAGTCTGGACGTATAGCAAGATAACATGAGGCTACCAGTCTCTGCACTTCTCTCTAATGCTCATGCGTGGTCTGAGAGTGAATGTGTATGCTGATAGCTCGATGTCACAAATCGTACATCAATATAGTGTCGCATGCATGGGTTGATACTTTGGCACTTCTCTTGACAATAGAAATTCTGATAGACATGTTGATTTTTCATTGAGCAAAGTTGAGAGGAGATGCTATATAGTAAGCTATACAGCTATATTTTGAGACGAATAATCGCTTGAGGCACAATGACAGCAATGCGATCCATGGTCCAACATGATTGTCGAACAAAACAAAGCTTTCGTTTTGTTGCTGGCAGTGCTATTGTTCGTGTAGCCGAAGATCTGTGATCAGAACTCGCAGCAGTTCGTGTTGACAAGAAACATCAGCTTTGGCCATTGGCTCTTGTCTAGGGCTTCGATACGTTTCGTGGTGATGGCATCTCTTCTCTTCCTCTCCTCGGCAGATGCATTCGCGTTTCCAGCTGGCAAAGGAACCTGTCTCAATAAGGAATCGGCCATGGAAGAGGTTGCCGAGAGAGTTTTATACAGCTGGGATGGGTGTACCGAGGGTTTCAAGGCTAGGCGCAGCATTGCCTGAGCGAAGCGCTTTCGGTGTTCTTCGGTCAGATCCAAGGAGTCGCGGTCAACTAACATGGAGCTTGCGGATTCGCCAACGTAATCTCCATTCTCTCTGCATATGGGATCAAGGCGCAACTTCCACTGTGCGCTCTGCGTTGGCAAGATCAGATAGCAAATCATTGCTCTTTCGGGACAGGCCTTGTTGTGAGAAAAGCGCTCAACGTTGTCCTTCAGATATGTGATGGTTGAATCATCGAGGTTCTCGTGCATGATGAAAGCTTCGAGTCCGAATTGCTTGCGCAAGATCTGGAGTTCCGGTCAGTTGCAGACTCTGCAATTCCCCAACAACGAGCATACATCATCGTTACCATTGTTAGTCATGTGCTTGCGAGTCTTTGCCTCCCATTCCATCTTGGTCTGAAAGCAGAATTCCCACATATATTCATCTGCGTACTCGTCGAGACGGTTGGCCACTTCTTCATCGAGAAGATCCTGGTAGTCTGCAGGGAAGTCCAGACCGTCTGCTGTGCTCCACTCAGGGTGTGCTTTGAGAAGATCGATTTCAGCACTTTCGATCACGTCTTCATACATGTCCAGATCTCCGCCATCCAGGTGATCACTTGGGCGGCACGATCCCTCGAAGCAACAATATGTTTTGCTCCATCCATACAGGCGGTTTTCCTCGTGTTCACGGTGCAGTTCGAGGAGCTCGTCTTCGATGAATCCGATAAGCTCTCTGGGAAGTTTTGTTATTCCAGTGTTCTCGCCTTTGCCGAATCGGTTGCACAAGCGAAGGCTGTTTATTGTTGGAAGAGCTTTGCGGAACGCGTCGAGTTTGCAGAGGAAGTCTGCAGGGTTAACAGGCATGCCCCTACAGCGGATGTCAGCGTAGCACTAGAGCAGGGCCTGATGGAAAAACAGCGTACCAGACGATGGCGGTGGTGGTGTCACCCATCGTAGGAAGCATGCGAGCAGAATCTGATGTGCTGTCTTAAAAGATGGGCTGATGATGCGCAAGTTGCGAAGAGCAAGACTGGTGCCTTGATGAGAAACGTGATAAAAGTTGATGGAAGTGAAGGTGAGAGGATGAAAGCGCTTTCTTTGTCGTGGCCAAGAGAAGAGATAGGAAGCAGTAAGGAAGCTGCGAGCAAACGCAGAAGAGCGTGGTTGCCTTGAGTTCACTTTGTCTGAATTTAGCAAGACAGACAAGCAAATGAGCTTTCGTTCCTTCTGCATACTCCATGTGAAGGCAGTTGAGACCTGCGTTGTCTTTCTTCGTCTCTATTCATCTCCACAAACACCGCCATTCTGCTTTGAATCGTTTCGCAGAGACACCTACACAACACCTTCAAGAAGCATTAAAGCATCTCAGAAGTTTGAGCGATCTCTTTGGACGCAACTCTGGTGTACACACAATCGTGCATTCTGATAGCCTACAACGAGGCTCCATGTTGTCGTGAGAGCGCGATTAGACATATACCAATGTATGCCTAGTTCATCACGACATGCCTAATTGCAGCTCTCCTTGGATGGGACCCTACCTGAAAAAGCGATGTGCATTGTGATGGTCAAGCTAGAGAAAGCACTCGCTGAAGGAGTTAAGTCCGTCAAGGAGGTGTGTTGATTGCCTAGGCGATTACCCTGCATCTACCTCTGCCTTTGCGTCTGTATGTACCTTTAGTTTCCAGCTTCCTGCTCCAATGAACCTCTAGCGACGAAGTGTTTTAGGTATTCACGAGACATGTCGGGGTCCCAGGCACGTACTGGGACCCCTACGATTATGGGGTCAGATCAACATGACTCTGGGATTTCGCAATTTGCAAAGGTTCTGTTTTGGAACGTTGTGTGACAGCGTCGAGGGTAGAGTTTTCTTCAATTCGAAACTTGGGTGGGAGGGAGATGGTCAAATTGTGTTCTCCAACGTTTCTGAATGTGCCGTCGGTATGATTGCGGCGGGTGCCTGCATGGTTTGTTGACACTTTGGCGGATGCCGTGAAACGCAGGCTAGACTCATACAATGTCAACAGACCTGTTGCTGGAACCGCTCGGGATCTGTTTGTATATTGGCATATCGTCTGTGACCACCAAGAAGGACTGTTTGTTTTCTACGTTAAAGGGAAATGTCACAGTATTTCACGTTAAGCCTAACAGAGTCGGAGAATAACTTTTCGAATAATGGTCAAAGTAGAGAGGCAAATGAGAGCGATCGGAGCGAGAGGCGCTAAAATCGGCGCAAAAGCAACCCGAGTGCCGGGTGGTTGACATGTTGACCCCTGAGGGTTTTCGTTTCCCAATAATCAAAGAGCTGTTGGTTGCTAACGCCCTGACCATCGCTTTTGGCGAGCAGTATTTATCATTGATACTCGGCGCACCTCGCAATCTTGAACCTTTGGCCTCCTCTACTATCCGTCGATACATCCGTTTCCTATACAACACTCGGCGACAGCTCGATCGCCAGGCACAGCACGCGCAAGAGGCGTCGGATTGGCTTTGTGACAACAACGTCTGCGATTTGGTTTTCGACTGTCGGTCGGACGAGTATCGTGGCTTTGACCGCAACAGGTACGTCAGTGTTGCGATAGGCAGAGTTCTTGTTCGATTCTGCATGACCGCTGCATTTCGGCAGCGAGGCAACCAATTGCAGGCACCATTGGGCACGGCAAAGCAATGCTAAGGGCACATCACGATTTGTTGGTCGGCGCGCGCAGCAAAACAAATTGCAAAAAAAAGGCTCCAGGATGGCTTCTCCGCCACGTTCCGAGGGTCCTTCTTGGCGCGCAATGAGGTCGTTCCGTCATGGCCGTTTCCCTTTAATCAGCCATGACAAGCCCCCGATTTCATCGTTTGCCCTGCCCAACCTCTCAATTGTCCGTCCTGCGTGTCGTTTTGTCGTGCCTGGCCTTGCTCGCTCGCACTTCTGCCTTTTTCTTACCGCTCATAATTCTAATCCCTAATTGTGCAGGAGCACGCTTCCTCAAGCCATGCCGATACGCACCATCAATCCCTTTGTCGCGAACTCTCCCTCACCCTCGGTCGATGTCTTGAACGAAAAGGCCTCTCTCCAGAACTCCAAGTCGCCTGCCACCAAGTCCAACAACCGCATTGCCAACTTCTTCTCCTCGCCCAAGGCCTCCTCTCTGCACCCGAACCCTCAGCAGGCCACTCGCCGCCCTCCTTCGCCTCAAGTCAACCGCGCCACTTTGTCACTGCCCACAATCAATCTCACAACCGCTACTGGCGAGAAGAGCAAGATCGAGGAGAGGCCAATGACCCTTTTCCAGCCCCCTTCACCTGAAGAGGCTCGCCGCATTGCAAGGGCACACGCCGCTTTTGGTCCCATTGGCTCCCAGGAGCACCGTTACTCGAGTCGTCACGATGGACAAGCCTTCCCCGAACCCATTGAGGACACTCCGCCCTACTACTTCCTCTTGACCACCTACATCAGCTACCTCGTTCTCATCATTTTCGGCCACGTGCGCGATTTCTTCGGCAAGCGCTTCAAGCAGGAGCAGTACAAGCACTTGTCAGCACGAGACGGATATGCACCGCTCAACAGCGATTTCGATAACTTCTACATCCGCAGACTGCAGCTGCGCATCAACGACTGCTTCAGACGCCCCATTACTGGAGTGCCCGGTAGATTCATCACTCTGCTCGACCGCAAGTCTGATGACTTCAACCTGAGTTTCAAGATGACGGGCACTACCACCGAGACCCTCAACATGAGTTCATACAACTACCTCGGTTTCGCCCAGTCTGAGGGAGAGTGCGCAGACGCTGTAGAAGTTGCTACCAGAAAGTACGGTGTCAGCTTTGCCAGTCCCAGAGGCGATGCTGGCACTTCTGAGCTTCACGTCGAGGTCGAGAACCTGGTCGCCAAGTTTGTTGGAAAGGAGTCAGCTATGATCTTCTCCATGGGTTTCGGTACCAACGCCACTACATTCCCTGCTCTTGTTGGAAAGGGTTGTCTTATCATCTCCGACGAGCTCAACCACTCCTCCATTCGCTTCGGTGCCAGACTTTCGGGCGCTGTCATCGACATGTTCAAGCACAACAACATGCACGATTTGGAGCGTGTTCTTCGCGAGAGAATTTCCCAAGGCCAGCCCCGCACTCATCGTCCCTGGAAGAAGATTCTCGTTGCTGTTGAAGGTCTCTACTCTATGGAAGGCACCATGTGCAACCTCCCTGAAATCGTCGCTCTCAAGAGAAAGTACAAATTCAACTTGTTCATCGATGAGGCTCACTCCATCGGTGCTCTTGGTGCACAAGGTAGAGGTATTTGCGACTACTTTGGTGTTGATCCTGCCGAAGTCGACATCCTCATGGGCACCTTCACAAAGTCATTTGGCGCAAACGGTGGCTACGTTTGCGGTGACAAGGCTCTCATTGACAAGCTTCGTGTGACCAACGCTGGAACTCTCTTTGGTGAGGCTCCCTCTCCTCCCGTCCTGGTTCAGATTTCGTCGGCTCTTCGTTTGATCATTGGTGAAATTGCTCCTGGACAAGGTCAAGAGCGTCTCGAGAGACTGGCTTTCAACTCAAGATACCTTCGCCTTGGACTCAAGCGCCTCGGCTTCATCATCTACGGCCACGACGATTCGCCTATCATTCCTCTGCTCCTGTACAACCCCGCCAAGATCCCCGCCTTCTCGCATGAGATGCTCAAGCGCAAGATTGCTGTCGTTGTCGTCGGATACCCTGCCACGCCACTCATCTCTTCCCGCGCCAGATTCTGTGTCTCTGCCGCTCACACCAAGGATGATTTGGACCGTCTGCTCGCAGCTTGTGACCAGACTGGCGACATCCTGCAACTCAAGTTCAGCAGCGGTATTGCTGGTGGCAGAGAACCAATTCCAGATGGCCTGATGAACGTCGAGGAAATGGAACACCGTGACGATCTCGCAAAGGGCAAGACTCCCACATATCAACCACCTCGCTGGAAGCTCGAGGACATCATTAAACGTGGTGTTCAGGACGTCAAGGCTCCTCTTTTCTAAGCATTGTACGACATCTTTCGGGTCTCTATTTTGGCTCTTTCTTTATATTTCGGGGTTCATCTGGGATCTCTATTTCTTTTGGCGTAAAAGGGTGTTTGCGGAACAGCCATGACCGACGATTTGGGACTTGAGGGGAATTCTTTGTTTTGGGTTTTTCTACCAATTCTTCCTCTTAGCAGCGCTCAAGTATTGCATCAGCGCCTTGCTTCTTCTTTTTGATTCTTTACAGGGCAATGCATGCCTCTTTCAAGCTTTTATAATCCCTAGAACCTTTTTTTGTAGTATACCAATGGCAGAGTGCCAAAATGATCCAGGCTATTAGGCCCATATCATCCGCAGCTGCTTGCTGTCAATCAAACCCTTTAAAACATCTTTTTAACCATCTTCCTCTCTTGCTTGTGTTATTTGGCTCGAGTCTATGACCATAAAAAGTAGTTGGCGCGACGCGAGACCCTCTACAGCAACTGATGTAGTCCGCTGGAGTTGTCATTGAAGCGCTATAGGAACAAAAATGTGTTACTACAAGGACGAGCTTTGAAGCCCTGGCTGTAAGCTCTGCGTGAGCAAAAATGGAGTAGCTGGGAATCGAACCCAGAACCTTCTCCAACTCAGTAATGCCCGAAGAGCAATGCTAAGAAGATGTCATACCACTAGACCACAACCCCAATTGTTGAAGCAAGTTCTGTGTCTTCACAATATAGCGTTTGTTTTTTTCTAGCATTGTTGAAGCAATCTATCGCAACTGTAGTAAGACCACGATCACCACGCAATCACAACACTTTTCCAACTCCAGACCATGCCACGAGGAGTCGAATACAGCGACGAAAAGCGCGCCGCCGCGTTAATAATGTACCTCATCTTCAAAGCCTCCCACAGCGACGTCGAAGCAAAGACCGGCGTGTCCAAAAGCGCAATACGCCAGCTCTCGTCTCGCGCACACAAAGCCGGTGTGGACAAAACGAGCATAGAAGAGTTGATTGTCTTTGCACGCACGAAACCTAGGAAGGGGAGGCCGCGGAGAGATGCTACGAAAACAGACAAGAGTGTACCGGTAGAGACGAGGCAGGAGGGACGGACGACGAAGGTGCTTGATCACGACACAGTAGCGACCAGCGCAGAATCTTGCGAGCCATCAATACGTGCGACTGCTGGGACAGGTTCGAGGATGGCTGATGGCGAGGACTTGTTTGAGATGATCAAAAGTTGGGAACAACGCAAGGCACAGGCCTTTGACGCGGCTCATGCTGTGTGAAAGAGCAAGCGTGAAGGTAACGCAGCTTCGGACGGACGTATGAACCTCGTCTAAACTCCTGCCACTCGACACTACCTGGTGGAATGTTTGTGAAGCACAAAGTGCTGGAGCTCGATATCTGGGGCAGGGTGATACCCGCAGCAAGTGCTGTAAAGGTTGGCGACGATATCACGACATGACGAACTGCAATTCGACCTCTATTATATACCTATGCAATCTATTGAATCTTGAAATATCCATTGCTAGGGCTTTTGTATCGATCATATGTCTGGACACCGGTATATTGCCCAAATATGTTTTTTCAATGATAGACTATGTGAAAGCCAGTCAAAGATACAGGCTTGTTGACGGCCATGATACGTCTAACACGTATCATCGACAGCTGCGACTATACGGAAGCGCTGAAGGTCAGTCGCCTGAGATATACGGTTGTCAATCAAGCTATCACAACTTCCTAATCGATACTGTTGAGATTTCATGAAGCAGATGATGGAGGCAAGAGTACATAGACAGGGTGACCCTTTATCCTCGGCCAAAGTGTTATTATTTCATAGATCTCACGGCAAGTGCCGCTAAGACTGCTATATAGCCGAGGCTCTCGCCTCATTGAATTTAATTAGTCCCCTCTACAATTTCATCTAGTAGCTAAGCTCTAGTCTTAAGGCATTAGGCCTTAAGATAGGGTCTTCTATAACCTTATCTTTATTAAAACTAGGATCCTAGCGTTTCGCCGTAGGAACTAACTTAGTAAGAATCCACTATAATAACTACTAAAGCTATTTTGCCAAATACTAGAAATTAGTCTACCTTACTAACTCTAAGACTCGAACCGTAAGAGATCCTTAATAGAACGTAGACACTATATAGACGCATTAAGTTTAGTAAGAATCTCTTAATCGCTATTCTAATTAATTTCTAACAAGATAATAGCAACCCTTACTCTAGGAGATAAAGAAGTTATCGATCTACGCATAGGACTCGAGGAAGACATAAAAGAAACTATCTTCCTACTTAAGAAGAGAAGAATAACTATATTAGCTTCTCCTTCTTTATTAATCTATTAAGAAATAATTAAGATGTCCTCTAACTAACATTCTAAATCTAA
>NW_024470120.1:0-12654 GCF_000721775.1 Aureobasidium melanogenum CBS 110374 | reverse complement strand
AGCGAGTGTCGGATGGCTAGCGAGAAGAGGAGGGGACCTAGGGGGTCTCCTTGCCGTACCCCCTCCGAGGAGGTGATCACAGTCCCATCGTACATGACTAGTGCCGAGGGCTCGTCGTATGCCCATTTGGCTGGTTTGTAGAACTCCGGGGCGTACATGATTGTTGCAGCCGAGACAGCCTTTCGGGAGACTGAGTTGAAGGCGTTTTGGAAGTCGGCAGAGCACACGTGTGTGTATCCCTTGAGGTTGCCGTCAACTGCGTGCCTGAGAAGGTGTACAATCGGTTCGACGCCTCCTGGGCTCTGGACTCCTAGCTGGAAGGGTGCAAGCTGGTCTGTTGCGAACTGTTTCCGCAGTAGGACTTTTGCAACCAGCCTGTAGATCAGTTCTCCGACCGCAATAGGTCTCACCCCGCCATCTTCCTTATCGAGGGTCACAAGTCGGGATGCTGTCAGCAATTGGCTACCCGGTGCCGTGCCGTTCTGGATCTGTTTGCAGAGCTGGACGAGGAATTCCACCACTTGCTTTCTCGTGCAGGCTTCTTGCAGCAGCGGCACCGACCAGCCAGACAGTCCTGCAGCCGTGTCTCTTGGAAAGGTAGCTAGGGCTTGGTGTATGTCCTCGGCTGTAGGTCGTGGTCCGGCTATGGTGGCTGGCTCGAGGACACTCCGATGAGATTTGAAGCTTGACGACATCCTAGAATTCTGTCAGGGCTATCCAAATCCTCTGCGATGATGCCGTTCTCGAATACAGCGATGTTGTCCCGGAAGCTGCAGAGTTTGCTTCTGTTACCGCGCTGAACCACAATGTTGTGCCATCTGCTTTCCGAGTACTTGCGTCTCCTAGACCGTGTATGTTGGTTCCGGCGAAGCCAAAAGCGACGAACCCACCTGCTCCTCTATCGCATCTTCTTAGAATCAGGATTGTGCAAGACAAGACCCACATTAGACGACGAAGGGGTTCCAATAGAATTCGTCGAGTGATTGGAAACCAATCCCAATCATGGTGTCTTGAACAAGGAAGAGAAGAAAAGCGCTTGTGTTTCTTGTACATCGACAAGCACAGACTGTCGTAAGGCACAGTGTGAATGACTTGGCTCAGACACCACTTTTATCTCACATCGGTGCTTTCATTCAAGTATACGAAAATGAGGGCATATCCAGCTTGGGCAGCAAGAAAACCCCGCGAAGCGATTAAAGTATCATATAAGTCTAGTGACTAAAACATGCAGTTAGTTACTCGAATCCTTGAATACGATGCTATCCATCTAAGCGACGCCATGATTGTATGTTTGGACTAAAGACTCTTTGATGGCTTTGACTAGCGCAAGAACTTTTTCTTCTTGCAGTCGCCAGCACATGACCTGAAGTCCTACGGGAAGTTTTTGACTATGATCGACAGAGACTAGTATCATTCTGTTAGTCTTGGGCTTGCGTGGAGCGCGACGAACATGACTGACACTCATCTGACTCAATGTCAAACACAGATCCTCGACCTGTGACTGGGAAAGTGCAAGACGGAAGGTCCAGCGCGTTGGCCACCGCCGTGTATCCTGTTCGGGTTGGTAAGCGCGGTGGCGAAAAGTGATGATGTTCTCCATTCTCACCAAAGTATCGATCCGTCCCTTCCTGCGTAACAGCATGCGGCGATACGGGTAGTATGACTCCATCTACTGCTCGACCAGAGACTGTCTCAGCACCCTTGGATAACCAATACTGCAAGTAAGAACGCTTGTATTGTTGGATGTCCTCGCATAGTTTCCAGAAATCCTCTGTTGGCAGTGAGCCTGGATCTGCTTGCTGATACCATTCCTTGAGTTGATCAACTGGTGGCTCTCCGCTAGCATCGATTGCGGTGCGAATACATTTGGCAGAGGTCGAGCCAAATATTTGGAACTGAATAGATGCCACATTATCGTATGTTCGTGGCAGATCAAGAGAGACAAACTTACAAGAGTTTCAGTGGCCATCTTGTGTGATGGCGGCTGCCACTCAACAATCTGTGCACGGTTAAGCAGATACCTCCACATGCCACCTGAAGACAGGGGAAGAGTGTCAACTTACCTCGTGACCGCAAAGTTTCAAAGATTGTTCCAAGGTCGCAAGAGCCTGCTTTGTTGGAAGATCGGGAATCAGATGGCCGTCGTCCTTCATCAGCGCGAATACTAGGCTGCCATTCATAAGCGTCGCCCGCTGACGCACGGCATCGAGTTTCTCCTGCCGCCAGGGTATCTCGAGAGCGTCACAATTCGATAACCACGGAGCAGATTCTAGCAGCAGCTGGATGAAATGTTGAATAGACTGAGGATCTCGAGAGATCAGACCAATTGAGCCGGAGCCGACAGGTAATCCTGGTAGCTGTTCATTCATCAACGTATGCCTCACACACCAAATTGGCTTTCTGATACGTACTACACTTTCGATACCATCGGATGGTAGCCTTCCCTCGGAAAGTTTCATCCCATACAGTCCACAAAATGCAGCGGGGATGCGAGTTGATCCAGCTGTTCGCGATCAGCAATCGCAGACAAAGAGAGAGACGTCCATTTTGTCTTGCCCATATCGGTGGTCAGGCCTAATGGCGAGCCCCTGAGTGCAATTAAAGCGCCTTCACCTGTTGGTCTTGTCAGAGCTACCTGTCAATGGACAGCATTCATGGACATACCACCACACGCCCCTCCAGCAGAAAAAATCCTGTTGTAAGGATTGACCGTTGAGCCAACAATATTATTCGTGGTCTCACCAAGCTGGCAATCATTAGCTGACATTGCGACGGGCAAAAATTGTGCACACTACCATCATGCTCATGGGAACGTTGGTCTTGCAAAACACTACAGCACCAAGATGTCGCAGCTTTTGCACTATGGTGCCCTCGTCCTCATTCTTCTTAGGAGATCCGAGCCAACTGATAAAACCACATGCACTCTCAAGACCTGCGATGTTGTATCGATCCATGACACTTATGGGTAGTCCGTGTAACGGTCCCGATACACGACCGTGGAGTCGCCAATAAGCATCCAGGTTCCTCGCATGCTCGCGAGCACTCACGAAATTGATCTCGCTCAAACAATTAGCCTAGCAGCCTCTCTGTCAGTAATTGCCGGCCCAACAAATATCTAGACAGCTCGCTCTCACCAGCTGATGTGCTACTGCTGCTCGATGGCAAAAGGCAGACATGACTTCAAACGATGTCATTTCGCCTGTCGCAATCGAGGTCAGGATGAACGCCACTCCGCTTTCTGTGATCAGTCTCTCGTTGTGACTGAGTTCAGTCGAGACAAGGACCGAGACGTCAGGACACGTCGCGGCATCGGCGATTCGAGATGCGGGCAGTCGCCATTCCGGGGGTATTAAACTCTGCAGAGCTTCTCTCTTGCGATGCGAAATCTCAGTCCAAGACATCAGGGAATTTCGTTAGTGTGATGATGCACAGACGGTACGTTGTCAGAAGATACAGAAGACTCGTTCAGAAGCAGTCCTAGGGAGCTTGGACGTTTCGTCACCCGGCCCCTGTTTAACTGCGCTTACGCCAAGCATGAGATTCACAAAGCGCCTACGATATCGACAAGGAGAATACTCACGAGGAAAGGTTCTAGTGTAAGTGTCCAGATTGGCACGATCCATGGCCGTTTTGTCGCTATAGAGTCCGCATCTGATATCAGTTGCCCAAAATATGCTCACGACTTAGATACACTACTCGTCCAGTCATTCTGTGCTTCCGTCAAATTTTGCATGCAGGAGCAGAAAAGCCTATGGTCCATTTCACTGTGCCCATGATTACCACCAGAAGACAAAGTGACATGCCGACACTCCCAATACCATAACGATAGGCATGGCTTCTGCGCAGACCCTTGAGCTCCAACACCCAGGTGCTTACAGTAGTTAAGCAGCCACAAAACCCATCCTGAATACCCTGCAAGACTGCACATCCAACCAGACCCCCACCCACACTCCTGCTACTACTGGGCAGCGTTATATGTTGTAGGGCATAGCACATCCCTAGCACAAGGGTTCCCATCGTGTTTGCCATGAATGTACCCAGTGGAAAACTCTTGATTTTTCCGTTCAGCCACAATGATAGCCAAAACCGAACAAAGCATCCTGCGGGCGCAAATACCAGAGCGAACAATACCTGACTTCGCCAAGTCTCTTTCGAGCTGTTAGAACGATCGGGTGGGAGAACCGCCATGATGATGGCTCCGATCCAGGCGCCCCAGCCAAAGACGATGGCAAGGCCGTCTAGATGTTTCTCCAGATCGATGCTCGATGCAGAGTCGGCGAACGGATGCAAGAATGTAGCCATGTGCGCTCCACAAGAGAGTGCGCCAAGACTGATTGTGATTTCCACAATCAGCACGCCGAGTACAGCCATGACGCTATATCCATCTGAGCGTACTCTTGGAACCGATGTCACGGTCATTGACGAGATTGATGCTGTGTTGAGATCGTTTGACAAAGCAAGGAAAACATCCCGGATGAATGACGAGAAAGACGTAGAGGACCCGCAGAACCCGACCGTCACGCCGACATAGGCAGGAATCGTTGCCTTCGCGGCCATGAATGATTCAGTGATGCCTTGTTGATCTGAGCCCATTGACTTCTTCTTCTCTCCCAGCGTGCCTCTAGACTCGCGTGGTGTATTTGCGCTCGCCCAGTGCTTTCGGAACAACAGCCTGTCTTCTCGAATGAACCCCATCACGAAGCTGCCTCCAACATTTGCCCACAGCTCCGTGTTAGGAATTGGCGCCCCCGGGTATCGCGTAAGTCCTTGCAATCCCAACCTGGCAAGTGTACCGAGTATCGAAAACAGGACCAGATACGACCAAACGGTGAATTTGACAAACCGCTCCGAAGCAATCACTTTTTCTCCGGCGAGACTCTCCGCAACGCTTTGCTCCGACCCAGTTGGTATGTCTGTCCCCGATGATTGACCATTGGAATTTTCGTATTCTTCCTTCTCCCGCTCATCCTCCAGATTGCTGTGTCTGTAGTTTCGGTCCTCTTCTGGATTTTGATCTGGAGCTGGGTCGGCGAGCTCGTCCAAGTTTTCGTAACCGGTATCTCGTTGATGGGTCGTTTGGCTGGTCCGAGCCTCGTTCGCAGTGCCGCTGGAGTCGTCAGGATTTTGCACAGGTTCTGGCGCCGAGATTTCATCGAGATTCGAATACATGTCGACTTTGCTGGCTTGTGTAGACTTTCGCACAGCAGATCAAAGAAGGACAAGACTTGAGAATTATTCATCCTTGAGCAATACCTTAGTTGAAGTATGGCAACCCCTAATTTACCGATGTCAGCCGCAGCCGCCTGAGCCGAAGCCGCCTGAGCCGAAGCAAGAGAATGCTTGCTACAAATGCCTCCGTCGAAGCCGAGTGTCCTCTTGACAGGTCCTACGTCATATCGATAAACGCATGCAGGACTGACAAAGCATCACCACTCATGAAACATGTTCTCAAGCTAGATTCGAACCTCATGCGATAATTATGGAAGGGGAAACAATTATGTCGGCGTTGGAGAATAACATCCTGAGCTTTCAATCCTCGTGTCTTGATGCGCTCTGCTTTTCGCGAAGTCACCTGAAGTTGCATGGTTTTGGGAGTGTATATTTGCGACAAATTATATTCCTTGCTTTGTGGACAACATTATCCTCCATGTTAACCCGCTTTCCATAGAGCGCGAGCTGGACGATTCAGAGTTCCCCCGTGCACATATTGACTAAGGAGACCGTTATTATTTGTCTCTATCCTCGAGAAATCGTCGTTTGTAAAGAGACGCCTCGTCTCGGTTCTGTACTGGGGAGGGAGCAGAAATCTCGGTAAGACCAGACTGCGAGTCTGGTTCGGCAGACGATGGGTCATGCTTGTTACTGTCAGTAAATTCTAATCAAGAAAGTCAGGTTAGATACTGACTTTGACACCACTGCTGATTTTCCTTGTAAGTCTTGTGAAGAAAGACGAGAATCCACACGGCATGATGAAGGGGCGCAGTGGACTAAGAGATGCTGGTAGTCCAGTGGGTAAAGTATTGATGAGGATTCTGTTTGCGACACGCAGAATGCCAGTGCGGTTTGTAACAACCTCGCAAGCATGTAAAGGCGACACAATAAAGTACAGCAGGTTGTCCATAGGCCGGACAAGTATGAATGCACAGTGACGGCCAGATCAGCGTGGACGGAAAGCGCGGAAACGCTAGTGAGTCTGATAAGCCTAGGACATTCCCGGACTTCGACTTGACCAGTACACTTTTTCTAAAGTAGTGAGAACCTCGATGACGTTCAATTCCGCAACCCCGGACTTGTTGCGCTAAAGTGTTTGTCTTTACAAGAAAACATAAAATCGTATGTCACATGAATCACGCTTGATCGTTGCCCAATCCTCTAACACGCCGCGGGCTTGGGCGGCTCTCCTGATTCATGGAGAAGACGTGCAGACAGCGCTCGACTTGTGTCCCAGTCGATCGATTCCATGAGCGCGTCCATGTTCTGGCACTGGAAGTAAAGCTCCTCGATGGACGGCGGCAGCATCGTGCTGTCCTCAGGCTCGGTCGAATTCAACATCATTTCTGGATTCTTATTCGCATCCCCGATGGTGAATTGTAGCGGGTTTGGACACTCTCTTATAGACCCTGCAGATAGTTGAAATGGCTCAACAGAGTGGTTAGGCCGCGGCGCAATCATCTGCTCGTAGGGGACACTGGTTTCAAAGGTAGTTCCCAACTCTTCCCCCAGAGGATCAATGCAGCGATCTAGATATGTCGGATCACAATAAGATGTGGAGTCGTTGGTCAACGGTAATTCGGTTGAATTAGGAAGACGAGATATCGTGCTTTGCATATGCGAGACAGTTGACTGATCGGTACGCCTTCGCTTGTTGCTAGAGACATGTTGATCGAGGTTCTTTGATGGAGGCACGGGATCCTTGACTTGACAAAGGGGCGCGTACTTGTCGAGAATGGCATTCAGGTCGAAGTACTCGTCCGGTGCGACGGGCACTGGCTGTGCCTCGGGTCCCCTGGCATCGTCATCGTCTGTCCTGCTGTCCCGCTTGGCAGACGGAGATGCTTCGAGGCTGATAATCGTGGCCGACATGCTTTTGATGGCCTCGACAAGACGTGTTTGTTGAGCTTCCAGAGTACATGCCTGCGCTGCCGTCAAGGGCCCTTTCTGGCGTTTCTTTGCTTCTGCGGAATTGAACACGCATACTATGTTTCGCGTCCGGCAGCGACCACATGGGTTCTGACCATTACACTAGACAGTCATGAGTACAGGAAGCTAGGAAAGTGCACACGTGGTACGCTACCTTTATCTTTCGCGCGCGACATTCGTCGCATGCACTTTGAACACGAGTAGGACCGCGAAGATGTTTTGGCGTCGGCTCGGTCGCCTGTGCAGGCTCTTGACCCGGGTTCGTCGTCTCCGGCGCTGGCTGCTGTCTGCGCGATTTTGGAACAATGAGAAACATGTTTCCGTTGCAGAACAAAAGACTGGTCGAGCGACAGGAAGCGCTGACGTGGGAATTTGTCTCAAGCTGAGTCAGCAGCAGCTGCGCTCCCCACAACCCAGCATTTCAGATCACGAGCAACCTCAGAGCTTCTGATTTCTTATTTGTCCAGTTTACTCGTTGCGATGTGGCAGCATCAAACATGAGGGCCTTCAGCAGAACAGCGGTTCTCTTACCCTGGGTATCAGTCATGTTCCTTACCCGTCAACAGCGCGGCACATTCGTAAGGAGCCTACCCGTTGCGTTGTGACTATGCAGCCTGTTGGAGAATAGGATAACAACTTCTTTCGGCATTAACGCTGTTTCATGGATCACAGGGAAGCATCAGAGTGCTATGTTTCACCAATCAATTATCTGTATATTACGCTTCCTCCTCAGGTGGTTTCATCTCTAGTGACTTTTGAGCTCTTTCAATCCTCCGTTGTGTATACTCCACCTCAAACTTAGAAGCGCACGGCGCGAACAACAACTTCCCAGTGAACGCTTCCCTGATCGTATTGACACTCACAACAATCCACAGAGTGACGCAGATAGAGAAGATGGTTGCCAGCACTCGAAACACAAGGCTAGGCAACTCTTCCGCTAGCGTCGCCGTCGCCACCGTGTAGACACCTAGAGGGAATGTGAAGCCCCACCAGCCCATGTTGAATGGAAAGCGAGACCGTGAGATACTCGCAAGGGCAAAGAACAACAACAGTAAGCCGAATCCCCAAAGCACGAGAGCAATGGCAAAACCAAGCGTGTAGAAGATTGGTCCAGATTCAGGTATCAATGTCCTAGTCTCGGGCAGGACCCTAGCCGCAACCTTACCAAGCTGCATGAGTGCGAAACTTCCTTGGCCAATGGGTCCGAGAGGTAGGAAGACCGACACGATGACCTCTCGTGGCGGAATATTGTGTATAGTCAAACGATGTAGATAGATGACGAGAACCATCATCGCAAGCAGAAAACCCATGCCCCAGATGATATAAGATATCACCATGGTCCAGAGGGCGTACCGAGTGTTAGTCAACACCTCTGCTACAATTCCTCCGGTGGCAGCTGCGACGATGGGAGAAACGACTGGTAGCAGCCACGCAGCCGTCATCGTCTTGAATTCACCACCGTGCTCGTACATGATGAGAAACGGGAGGCCCATGCAAATGGCGATCGAAAGAACAGCGTCAAACCACCATAATGACCATGCTAGGATGGTAGCCCAGTGACCCAAAGTGGGACGCAAACAAAAACAATCATGTTGATGATGGTTGCAAGGCCCATAGGTACCGTACCTGCCGCTCGTTAGTGTTTGATGCTGCGCAGCACAGAACTTTGAGACTAACCTAAAAACAGTGATTGAACAGGATGCTGAAGCATAGCCTTGAGAAGCCCATTGAAGTAGATGTATCGAACGACACTAATGGTCATAAAGATGATGAAGAGAAGAATGTTCAGACAGAAGATGACGACCGAGATCCAATAAAGCCAGCGGCCATTGTACGGCAGATTATGAAGCAGGGTGGACACAATGCCTGTGCCCATGTTGACCGAGAACCACGACGGCGTGAAGTTGAGTGCGACTCTTCTCCATCCTTTCTGGTTCTTCGCATGTATGTTTTGCTTTAGCTCTTCTCCAGCGTGTTGTGGATCGTGGCAGCTTTTTCCAGGCGCATCTGCACCGGAAACTCGACATTCTGCAAATGTAGCCGAGGGATCCATTCGTGAAATTGTTAAGTGAGAGAAGCAGGGTGCGAACTGACCAGGGATCTGTACATTTGTTAACCTGCAGAATAAGGATACGGGGTTTACGGATCGTACGGCTTGGGATCAAAAAATGGAGATCGTCCGTCCGTTCTGCCAACTCATGCATCCGCATGTGCCGCCTTCAAGGCCCATTTTGCTGTGGAGATCAGCCGCGGATTCCGTATGTTTTCATGAAAGCCTAACGATTTGTTCGTTGCCTAACTTGCGGGTAGCATGATCGATCACGTCATGCAATGCTGTATGATCCCCAGATGCTGTCGTAAACGCATCGCACTTTGCTGGACTTCCACAAAGCTCGATTCTATTTACCATGCCGCCTCGAACTTACCTCATTCGTCACGCAAAGGGCTACCATCAGCTCGAGCCCACTTCCAAGAACGAGCTCCGCTATGATACAGACTTGACAACAGCCGGTGTCACAAGATGCGAAGAACTCGCCTTGAACATTACCGATTACACACACAAGATGCCAACTACAGGACAACACAAGACTCAGGATATGGGAGGCATCTCTAAGCAGCGTGCTAGCAAAGCTTGCAACCGCTGTCGAGCCAAGAAGTCGAGGTGTTCTGGAGGATACCCGTGCTCGAAATGCAAGTCTTCAGATGCTCCATGCATATTTGGATATCCCAATGAATCGAAACGTAAAGTTTTTTCCGAGCAGTAAGTCGAAACGTCTGCTTATCGATTTATTCTGTTTACTGAGATCCCAAGTTATGTGCGAACATTGGAAACGCAACAATTCAAGCTTGTGGCCGGTCTACAAACGATGTATTTTTTGCTTCTGGCCACAAACTCATGGCCAGGCAAGAAACTTCCTGAACGCAAAGGCAACCCACTTGTTCATGACCTGCTGGATCGTCTTGGTCTACTTGAGACTGGAAAAAACGGCACAGATCATGAGGGATCTGGAAGAAGACGAGGACGAATCCGACACATCTCAGAATGTCACTAGCCCAGCATCGACTACAGAAAGCCCAAAAAGATCGCAGAATGACATCCGCCGTGCAACCGAGCCTCGATCTGGGGACTTGTCTGCCTCACCACCGCGCAGTGCATCGCAGCAGCAGTTGTGCTCGGATGGTAGCGCTAATAGACTTATCGCGCAACCCTGGCAGGATCGGATGGGAGATCTCAAAGTCTCATCGACATGCTTGTGTTAGCGACTTCGTGCGTCGAAGCCACGGTCTACTTATTCCCTCGATGCACAACATGAGATCCGCGCACTCGTAAACTCAGCGCTCGAGTAGATACTAGTATCGCCTTATGCCTGCCATATATTTGTTGGAGGTTAGTCAGTCACATTTGTAGGCAGTGACACTAACATGATTGGATAATTGCGAAAACCATTACGCAAAGCAGTTTCGTAAGATGTAATCTTGCTATCTGAATTTCTATAGAGATCATACAGAGAGATTTGAGCAAACTGTTTCACCTATAGAATCACTATATCTCCTACGTCGTGGCATTGATCACACAGTATCTAAAGTCATGTGATCCTTACTGTAGAGAGGTATTCGTGACGTAGGTCGTTTGGTGTTTCGACAGCCTAGCAAGCACAAACATGCACGATGCCGATCTTGGGGCTTTCGCAGCTGGAGCTGTGAAGAGATGCTCTAAGACATGACATGAGTTGTGCAGATAATGCCTTACATGCCAACTAGCCATGTAGATAAGAAGACATCGACTTCACGGCGTTAAGATCTAGGAGAAACATCTATAATCTTAAGATCTTTTTAATACATCCATGCCCATAGCTGGCACGGGATGGTCTAATCCATGACCATGCCATCTGTTTATTACAGAACGTCTGGATATCTGTCCCGCAGATATACGCTATCACAGGCAGGAATTTACACTCTCCGTGACAACCTTGACAAGACTCTAGAAGCAGGACTTAGTCCCTATTTGACCGATCTTCCAACGTAGTACATCTGACAAAGAGAACAAGATGGAAACTAGACCTCGTTACCGTATCCCTCGGACTGTAACCTCTTAAGACTCAAATGTATACCGGTAGAACTAATGACTCTATAGAAAGAATTCCAGGTTTTACTTCGAGTTTTGAGATCTGGAAATGCAATTAACGGCATGTCGGAGGCATTCAAACAACAAGTACAGATAGGAAGTAGTATTGAATCTAAGGATGAGCAATTTAAGCACTTTTTAACCCTTTGCATAGAGAAAGAACTAGATTAGGCTAGTCGTTAGATGCATTAGACATCCTGAGATCGCGTCTGCGAGATGCAAAAGCAACAACGTAACGAGTATAGTTGACGTACCCTAGCTAATAGGACACTTAGGGGGCAGCCGCCCCCAGGTCGGATTCGGTTAGTGCGGGGACGACTCTAGGCGTGCCGGGTAATTTTGCAGTGGCCCCCACACACAGCCCCCAGCTTACCAAAATTCGCGACGACGACGTGTCGCGTCTTTGCAAACAATCTGTAGCACTCCTTTTACTGTTTGTGCATCGACTGCAAGTGATTGCAACAACAACTTCTGTGTATTTGCGTATTAGAGACACTAGGGTATAAAGTGAGCAACCCAGCTAAGCATCGCATGGCTTCGATCGTGCGCTGGAACATACACGACACCGCGCAAACTGCAACACACCGTGTACCCGGAGCAAGAAGTATGCCGAACAACAAGTCAGATTCGTATCCCACCCCGATGGTCAAGTTCAGAATTACTATTGACAATGCCGACGATTGGCTACAATACGAGTCACAGTACAAAGTACTTGTTTGTAAACATCACTGCTATGCTATATCGAATCTTGCTAGTCATCTACGCACTGAACACAGCGGGACTTCAAAGGAAAAAGCAGCCGTCGTCAGGAAATACTCTCATCTACAGATCTTAAACCGGACACAGGTACAGTTGCCGCCGCCGCTAGAGCCGCCGATTTAGTCACTTGGCAGACCGCGAGATGCATTTATTTGTGACGAGGAGGAGTGTGGTTTTGTCACTGTCAGTCGGGATGAGATTCGCAAGCACTGCAATAAAAAGCATGAATGGCGGTCGACAAAACAAGATCGAGAGCATTGGCATCATGTCTTTGTACAATCTTTTATATCGACTGGTGGCCGACAACGGTACTTCACTGTTGACTATGAGGAAGACATCCCCGTAGACGACACAGATGTCTTCCATGACAATCAAAGAACCGCTGTTAGAACAAGACAACTGCGCGATTTCGACACTTCTCTAACCTTGGACGAATGGGATATAGCAAATACACAGCACGACAGAGAGCTTGAGGTCATCGACGGAAATATCGCAAAAACAGATCACTCGCTTTGATCTAAGCGTACCGGATACCCGCAGCATCTTGCTGGAAGCAACTACAAACATCTCTCGAACGGAAGTCGTCTTGCCGACAAAGATGAACAAGAACTGCAGCACATTTCAAGACT
>NW_024470119.1:0-14940 GCF_000721775.1 Aureobasidium melanogenum CBS 110374 | reverse complement strand
CCCCAAAAGAAAAGAGGAATACGCACCTGGTGTCTTCACCCCTCTGCCACACCCCGTGTAACCTCTCCACTTCCCGCCTCACTTCCCTACTCTGACCAAAAGTCCTTTGACAAGTTTCTTCATCGACCGTCTCCTCAATTCCCAACTTGGCAGCTGAGAAAGAAACAGAAGGGGCAATGTAACCAGCCACAAACCCTTGAACATGATGCAACTTGCCCAGCACAGAAGTAGGGAGTCTATCCACCACTTGCATCAACGGCGCCGACGAAAATCTAGGATGAACCCACGGTGCTAGATTCTCATTATCAGCCTTCACCACCAATCTCCAAGTTATGTCTTTTTGGCGAGAGGGTGAAGAGAAGGAAGAAGGACGATGCTTACCAAAACAAGCCACAAAAGGTCTTGAAGGATGCAAGAGATGTGACAGATGCACAGCAGTATTAATCGCATATATCGTGCCTGCGGAATGCGACACCACAGCCACATATCTCACCCCCAAGTGTCTCAATACCACAGGCACAATTTCTAGCCATGTAGAGACTCGTTGATCCACTGGGACAGGAGTTGAGCCGCCAAATCCTGGTCTTTCTCCCATGCTCCATCAGCAACACAGCTAGCCAGAGGGAAGCGCAAACAACACTCACCGATCCACAATCACAATCCTCACACCTTCCCTCTTCGCCATCTCGTCAAATCCATAAATCAGATATCTTGCTGCGCCCATAGGGTGGCAGAACAAGACCACCGGCAAACTCTCATTGCAGAAATTTGTGGACGTGGAAAAAGTGACGCGGAGTTTGGGATGGGAGGAACTTGCTGGAAGGTAGATACTCTGGTGGAAGGAAGCGTTGCTGCAGAAGGCTATTGCGGTGTCTAATGGTGTCGGCGATGTTGCTTTCGAGTTTGTAGTCGTTTTGACGTTCGTGGGTGTCGCTGTTGCTGGCGCCATTGTAGAGGTCATCATCGTTCGCGAAAAAGCTGGAGATTCGCTAGTGTCGATGTTCGCTTGGGGCACAGGTGGATTCAAGACGCGTGAGAAGAAAGAAAACGTTATTAAATTCTTGTGAATATTGTTGGAGTATGCCAAGTTACAGTCGCTGAGTATGCGCGACATGCACGTGTAAGTGGGTGGGCTGCAAAGGGCTGGCTGTGTCAGCCCTGTCATCCATTCCCGAATCCTTCTCGGATCCTTCGCGTCTCGGTATTCTGTGCTCCACCAAATCTGGGGCAGTGCACCGCCTGTCACATGCGTTTCCCAACAAGATGAAACGCCTCGTCTTGCTTGGTCTTACATTCCAAACACGACGTTCTTCAGACCGTGCTCTTTGGACAGCTCAATCCAATCCACTTCGTCTGCTTTCCCGCCTGAAACCTCTTTCTTTGCTTGCTCTCTGACTACAAGCTCGAGAAGGTGTCGTACCCGTGCCACAGCACCAGATAGCCCTGCGTGCTCCATCTCTTTCAACATAATCAGTGCTGCTGCTTTCTCGTGTGGGAGTTTTGTTGCTGCTCCAGCAAGGAAAAGTCCAGAAGCCAAATGATGGTTTTCTTTGTCGTTGAAAACAAAGCTTTGTCGCACGGTTTCAATGATGTAGGTGCAGTGGCGAGCATCTTCCTCGGCAAATGCATCACCATCAAGTCTTTGATAAGGATACATACTCGTATGCAGATGCAGCTGAAGTATCGAGTATTGCAATCGTGCAAAGTTATATGTGCCTCTGATGATCCCTAATTCGTCCATTCCGTCAAGGTTGTCGATATCGGAAGGACAATTGGCTTGCCAGAGTTCTTCGCGTCGAGTCTCCAGATCTTGGATGAATTGCTGTCTTTCTTCCAGTCCAACATGCCGGTCCTTCAACATGCTTCGAAGCTTTAGTGATGCCTGACTCTGCTCAGCAAACATTTCGAACGTAATCAAAGACAGCTTGTGAGTTTGCAAAAAGATCTCCATAGCTCCTGGTGTCGACAGGACTTGTCGTTGACTCTGTGATATGGGCCATACTGGCAATGAACGACCATTGTCCAAGAACGCGCGGGTATAGTGACCTGCTTCAGGGTTTCCGGCAAGACCTGCTTGAGCATCCAGTAGAAGAACATACCATGATAGATACGCTTGTAATCGACCAACTGTGGTTCCGGCTGGTACTCGTGCCAGACAGGCAAGTTTGCGCAGATGTATAGACCATGAACCACGATCCTCAGGCCATCGTTGTGATGCACAGGCAATATCGTACATTAAAAGTATGAAATGCAGAAAGAAGACGGCTTCGCAATTGTAAGAATCCGGCATTGAACGACACGCCGTGATTGCTCGGTCGTAGTGCTGAAACGAGCCAGCTATGAGTTCTGGTCGATTCTTCATGCCACTGTTGAGAAGTGTGATGGCGCAAATCGCGTGCCGCAGTGGGAGAAACTTTTTTGCGGAGGAGAGCAGAACATTTTCGTCGTCCTCTATGTTCAGTTTAAAGCGAACAGCCATGGGCATGATCTTGCGACACACAATCTTGTCAAATAGCAAAGGGTGTATCGCATTATCACGTGACCTCGTGCCATAGTTCATCATATCCGAGGGGACACGGGAGACGATTGATTGCGTATCCGAGTCTTCAGACGAGGAAGCAGAATCAGATATTGACTTTGAATTCAGATTGCCCACTGATTTCGGTGATTGGGGCTCTGCAGGCACAATTGTTGCAGCCAGATCAACCGAAGATGAATTGACAAACATCAACGGGCGAGATCGGGTGAGTTGTCCAGTAGAAGTCGTCGTCCGTAAATGCTTGTTATTGCGGACCACTGGATGCGGATTCTTCCCAAGAATCACATACTGCTTTCCGACAGCACGACTGCTGTCAATAAATTTCCATTCCCGGGTCCAGTCGCATTGGCGGTTCAGACGGGAGCAAGAACCACATCGGCCAATGTCATCGCGGTTCTCATCACATTTGACCTTTCTCTGTCGACAGGTACGGCATCCAGTATACGATCGTTGAGCAATCGTCGCTTGCGAAGTTTCCATGCTGTCATTGTTCTGAACGCGAGTCGGCGGCTTGAGCTGTGCCAGGATGAGAAAGAAGACGGCAGCTACATGTTCTATCTTTGAAGAAAAGTTGATCACAGACGATGAGATTACTGAGAAAGTCAAATCAGCATCCAGAACAGGGAAGGGCCGAGGGTTGCCGACAGACCGATTCACGTGGCTACCTACATTTTTGACGGCGGGCAGAATGCAGGGAAGCCGCGCCAAAGCGAGCGGGGGGCTAGCCTGTCGCTGCCGCTGCTTGTTGCTTGTCTGCCTGTCTACATGCAGAGCCGCAGGTCAAGCGTTGGACAATGACATTAACGACTTTTTGTCTCTGACAAATGCCTTGCTCCTTGTCTCTCCCTCTACATACAAACAGATTTCTAGACCGGCAATTCTCAGAAGTCCATGTTCCATCTGACTGAGACACGACAAATTACCCATACCCCTCCTCCGCAAATACCATCATCGCATGACTTTTCTGACCGACTCGTTTCGGAACTTTTCCGCCCCCAATCACCGTGTTTCACCTCTGGCTGAACGCCACCCGAAACTCGCAACCTTATTGACTTTCGCCTACACATCTATTAACTAGAGTTGACTAGTGACGTCTCGTATTTTGCGGTTCACCAGAAAGACTCAATCCACAAACAAGCTATGGCATTCTGAGAGACTCGAAAGACCGACAGGTGACGTGAACCAAACACTTCGCGCATCACTCTAATATTATACGAGTTATCATATAAACCTTCTTGTCTCCTTGGTATAATGCATGTGAGAGCGTTGAGGGGATACGAAACTGAAAATAGGTGACTTTCCACAAGTAGAGCCCCGTTCACAAATGCCGACGATGATACTGAACTCGATCTAGTCTACGTACGTCAACTCGAACGGTCATACATGCTCAACATCACCTTTCGCATTCCAGATCCTGCTTTCCCATTATTCCAGCTCATATTGTACCTTTGTAGTCGGCTCGCCTCATGAAGTCCTTGTACGCTATACGCATCGTTGAACAGATTAGGTAGTTGCAGATGCAAACAGATATTCGGATGCACGGCAGTCAAACCTAAATGCAAAAAGCACATCTGTTGGGGAACCATATTGGCCATTGCAAAAGATCTGAAGATGGATCTCCTCAACGTGGATCAATCCAAGCGGCCATACATGCTCGACCCCATCTCATGCAATCTCGACACTGCTCGTCCAATTGCAAATCCTACATCAGTCTCTCCCGCGCCTCCAGTGGCCAGACTCGCTTCTGCCAACCCAGTCGCCGACCACTCTGTATCGCCAGATACAAAAGTGCTCATCATACTTGAACTACTGCCGCCTCCCTTCTTAACACTCATCTTCAGTCCTCCTGATTTCCGCATTAACCGTTGCCGCTCGTTTTCCACAATCTCGGCAAAAGCTTCGTCAATTGTTGCGTTGGATGAGATGACAACCCTAGTGCCGGACTCGTATGCCAAGTCGATGAGAGTGATGAAGCGCCGCACAAAATCTAGCTCCGAAAGTCGAAAGCGTCGAAGACCGTCTAGGTAGATGGTTTTGGCCTTTCGACATAAGGCGTGATAGTCTGCTGCCCCGAGCTTGGCCTCGCAAAGCTGTGCAAACGTCGAAGAAACGATGAGTTTGCTTTCGTCATTGTCGGCTGGCGTAGCAGTGACGACCATTTTCCTCCCCATCATCACCGGTATCTCGCAAGGTTCCATTTTCTGACCATTTGTAGCGGCAGAAAGGCTTTGCTGAAACTCTTCGGCGTCGGTAAAGAAGACCTTTTGATTTTCTCCTGCGTCCTCCCTTCCCAACAAGCGATAATCTTGCGTCCCTCCTAGAGCCCAAGTTTCGCATCTATACTTGAGCATAGCGATGAATGGCAGGAACAGTTCCCTGTTCAACCCATCTTCGTAGAGTTTATCTGGCTCACGATTGGAAGTCGCGACCATGACACCGCCAGCCGCCCAGAATGCACCCATCAGTCGTTGCAAGATCATCGCATCTGCTATATCCGTGACTTGGAATTCGTCGAAACACAACACTCTGCTTTCATCGTGGATCTGCCGTCCTATCACTGGCAAAGGGTCAACAGATCCATAGCGACTTGAAGAGGACCGTGCGACGTGTAACCGCGAATGCACATCTAGCATAAACTCATGGAAATGCGCTCGCCGACGTGAGACATGCGATGGCAGAGTCGATGTAAACAGAGATGCCAGATAGGATTTTCCTGTTCCGACTGAACCGTGGATGTATAGGCCTGTAGGTGCGGATGCAGTGGTGGTAGGGCCGGTGGTGGAGGTGGAAAGACCGTTCTGTATAGTTGACAGCCGCGTGATTAAGGCTGCTTGAGACGCATTTTGAGATAATCGACCGCGCTTGAGTAATGCATGATATGCGCTCTCAAGAGGTGTGGTTGCCGAGGATCGCATGTTGAGGGTCCAAGGACGGAGGTCAAGAGTGAGAATGTCCGAGTCGTGTCACAATGCGCTCAGAGACTTGGCGACAATATTCTTCTCCGCTGGACTTCAAAAGCATACGAAGGCCATAAAAGAGTAATGCCCGGCAGGTAGTGGTGAAGGGCAATTCCCATCTAGCAGAGTTACGTTCCAGTAACAATGTTGTTCGTGTTTACACCGAATCTATAAGGTCTACGAAAAATGATGAGGTAACCTTGGTCTACAGAACGGCGAGGCTTCTCTAGCAAACGACCGTTCATAAGGAAGAAGTTATGCATAGCATACATTTGCAACTGCAACTTGATCTGTCAGCCTTATGGGATCGTGCATCAAGAACAACGAATTACGATCTTGTCTACCCATAGCAATAACATGACAGGATGCTCTAAAGTCATCTACTATCTTGTCATTCCAAACACGACGAACGCAAGATCGATAAGGCATCCGTCTTCTTCGCGACAAGAAACACATGTCGATCGGAGGCTTGGGTGATCTTATCATAGCCAGATGAATCGTGCCAGGTATTGCAGCAAAAGTAGCATGGTGGCCAAGTTGCGAGGTTATGATATTATTTATTCTCCACCCTCATGAATATTGAACGTCACTCGTTGTGGAGAACTCGCAGAATTTGCAACCACCTCATGTTAGAAGACAACCGCCTCAAACTCGGATACTGCAATGTCACAACGTAGTTTCGAAATTGAGTTGTGCTTTTAACCATTCGATGTCTTATCACAGTCAATTTACGCTGCCAACAGCTGATCAGCACGATGTCGATGCCACCTGGTTCGACAAACAGAGGCAACTTCCGGTAGAGAAGAATGATTCACGACTTCGCACATGGCTTGTTGAGCAAGTAAACGCACTACAAGACTTTTACGACGGCGATACAAATCCAGATGCGGTCGCTGCCATCATGACACACTCCATCTCGACCTCGTCTATACTGGACTTGGGTAGTTACTCCGACGATATCTTGGCTCTGAACATTTTATGGCGTCTACTCATCAAAGCTTTGATCGAGTGGCCGTCCCCGCGCACACACGACTTGTTTGCTCTCTTAGATGCTAAAGCTCAGGTGCCCGACAAGATCCACAAAGGCGAAGCTTCCGACGAAGACGGCACACCCTGGACCTGGTCCGAGTTCCCCTATTTCTCCTTGATCTGGCCCGAGCATTTCCAGCCTGGTCAGATCTGCCGTCGATGCTCAGACGGACAAGAGATCGTCTTGGCTCGACGCTTGTATCTGAGAATCAAAGATCTTGAAGCGCAATTGATAGCAAAGCGTGTCATGGGTATGGGCAGATGGAGGACCCAATACATCATTCTCGCCCTGGAGAAATCCATCGACGATAGCGACAGGCAAATCGCTATCAATGATGCTGTGGGTTATGAACAAGTCAAACTTGATTTCCATATTCCCACCATCTCTTTCTTGTTCAGGTATAATGCGAGAGAAATATATGGACGAGTTGTCCACGGTGATGTCAAGGATATGACGCCGGCTCGACGGTGGCCGGGAGTCGCAAAGGAGTTTGAAACGGGGCAGAACGTTGGTCTTCCTGGAAACGAAGACTCGAGGAGTTGGCTGGAGGGAAAGTAGGTAACGAGGTAGCTGTCGCTGCGAGATCGGCCCTAGCGTCGATGGCAGTATGTGAAGACGCTTGAACATAACATGGTATGCGTAGCATCTCAAGTATGAGATATCGACCAGTCGCTTCGTGATCTGCTTGAAATCGGTCGTGTTCTATAATGAGTTTCGAAACGAGCAAGAGCGGAACCATCAGTACTGTCATTTCTTGGATTGGCAAAGTGCCCAGGAAGAAACAAGTATCTGGATCTAGAGGAAGAGGCGACCATCTAGAAGCAATCACAACATCGTTGAAGGGGTTGGCTGCGCTGCAGGATGTGTTTGGTTTGAGGGGAATCGTTGAAGAATCCAGATGGCTTGGAGTTTGGTCCACTGTTTGCTTCTCTGAAGAGATGACTTATGATAGCGATTGGCATCTCGTAACGCACGCAAGTCGATCCTAATATGCGTTTGTTTCTACCACCTCTTTCTGGATCTTATATGAAAGATTGGTCCCAATTGAACTGGGGTCATAGATCGAATGCCAGATGAAAGTGATGCTGGAGGGATTGAAGACGCGTCTCAATAAGAATGGTCCCGAATCATGTAACGAAAGGCTTCATATTGGGGTTTTGTGAAGGTCCAGTATTGAGCTTTCACCAACCAATCTTGAAGAAGTGCGTCGGAAGCTCTTTGTCAACCTTTTCGTCCTCAGGAGGTGTGGCTTGTGGAATGGTTCTGTTCTTAGAAGATTGCCACAGGCCGTCCAATTCGCATGGTCCATCTAGGCTTCCTGGAGCCTCCATAGTCATTTGATCTCGCTGCTCTCCTGGTATGTCCGATTCAACATGCCACCTTGATGTGGGTTCATCGAGAGGATCCCAGTTCATAGCTTCAGAGCTCTGGGAATGATGTGTGGCGCTTCGCGAACTCTCACCAACCATGAATGTCTGTTGGTGAACAGATTCGACCGGAAAACGTTGTGCTTGCTGCTGGCTGATGGCGCTCGGTGTCTGAAATTCATTGATGAGGCATGGTACGGGATCTGTCCGTTGTGGTGCGGTCAGAGGATGTGCACTGGTCCCTATCCTTGACAAAAGTTTAGACACTCCTACATTCCAGTAGACTTTTTCTGGCAATGGCAACAGAGGAAGAAAATGATTGGATTGATTCCGAGTGTCGAGAGCGTCATGGGAGGGCTTGGATGTGGATGTTCTGCGTATCTGCGACTCCTGTTCTGGTACTTCGACGATTGATCCATCCATACTCAGCGAGTCGTACTGACGCACTTCAGGTCCGAGTTGTTGATCCATGGGTCGGGCTTCTTCCGCGTTCGAGGTCTCTAAGAGACCCAATACTGCAAGTATCTCGTGGAGAAGTGGATTTCCGTTGTACTCCATCAATCTGGGACCGGGCCATGCGTTGACAGCAAGCAACCTGTGATACATGGTGTGTACTGCAGCTTCAAGTTTGTGCTGTTGTGCCTCTAGAGCTCGCACGTAACTCGGTACAATCAGTATTTGTACGTGGGTCCGCAAAGATGGATATTCTCACTGCTCGGGGAACATCTTTCGTTGTGACCTCTTGAAGTTCCCAAAATGACAGACAGCATCGGCCGATTTGCAAATCTTGCTTTCTTAAGACGACAACGTGCACATGCCTTTGAAGCTCTTGACTTCAGTTTGTCGTTGTTTTCCTCAGGAGGCTGCGCTTGCGTGGTTGACATTTTCTCAGGCTTTCTTGAATCAGAAGTTGACTCGAAGGATCATGAAGTGAGCAAGATGCCCTGATATGAAGCGTCAATGCCCAGCCGATTCTGAGCATGTGGTGACGTTTGAACCAGCCATGAAAGAGCTTGAGCATTCACTGTTTTTAGTAACTATACGGCAACGACTGCCATCAAACGCCTATGGTTGCTCAATCATCCGTTATGTTTTCGTGGTTCTCTTGCTTTTGCTTGGAGCATACAAAATGCTTTTGTCTCAACGTTGCAAGCATGACAAGTGTTTCCGAATTTCTCCGATGTCCACTGCGGAAATACGAACCCTTGTAAGCACTCACCAAGTATGTTCATATCCGTGTGGGGTTGGCCCTGAACATGGAACCTTAAAACCATATAGGCTATACAACAGCAACGCAATACTGCGAAGCTCAAACGTGATGATCTTCAATGCGACAGACGCCGAATAAACAGACCACAGGCTGCTCACCTTCCTTTCCAATGCGTCAATAAACGACTGACGAGGTTTCTCGACTGATCTCGAGCTTTATCGCAGTAATCAAGACATTGACAGATATCACATACGACGGGTCTCGATAAGCCAAGTCTCTTCTCTGGATCTCCGATAAGACCTCCTCGAACGGGAGATGAAAACTCAGGATCGCTTCTCCCGCAGAGCTTGGCGCCAACATACGATTTTCCTAACCCAGTACGGACTACATGCTCAAAAGGAGGGCAGTCCGCATCGACAGTTTTGTGTGTTTCTCCTAAGAGCAGTTAAGACTTCACGAAGTGCTAGAGCAGTTGTTCAAAGCCAGAATGATGCAATATCTGCGGAAACTCTGACTGGCAAGGACGACAAGACATCCCCAGCCGGCCCTCTTCTCCCGCTTCTTGTTCATCGGAGTCAATGATGAGCTTGGACTCATTCGACAACTTCTCCTCTCCGACGCGACGTCAAGATACCTTGTCGGGAGGAAGACCGTGTGCAATCTTTGAAGTCGGCTTCCGGTCTTTCCCGACGTTCGCAATCTGCCGAATCTTTCTCGTGGCCCGGTTCTCTGTCTTGCTCCTTGGACTGGTTGTTATACGTTATTGCAAGATTCTCTCACTCCACGACTGAAGGTTCTTACAGAGCGTTGAGGTGAAGACAATCCGTAGTACCGTCTCATCATCCTATACCAAATAGCTCCACATTCGCCAGCCTCGTTGCTGAAGTTCTTGCATCCTCCACCTTGTCGCAGTTATTCTCCGATTGCATGAAAACATCGCTCAGCTGTTGGTGTCAATGAGGGATCATTGGTGGCTGATACTCCCGAGAGACCAGCAATCCCGCGGGCTAGCCAGTCACCATCGGCCAGAGTGGGGAGTTCTTTCAAGACTGCTTCAGCAGGTCCATCATACCACATTTTGAGCCCTAGACGCCATCGCCGCCTTCTGGAGCGCCATCTGAGCACCGGTCCTTCTTATCTCTGTGTACTAAGTGGACGCTTCAGCTAAGCTTCTGCTTGTGCAGCGACAATTACCTTCGTCTCGAAGCGCCTCTTGTAATTCATTCATAAGCACGATCGAAGACTCAATTGCTTGATTTGCGCCCATAGCGCCGTTTAGAATCATCTATACGCTTGTTGTCAGTCTCTAACCTTGGCATCACGTCAATCAGTCAGTCGACATCTCGTACCTAGTGCGCAGCGTCTCCAACAATGACCATTCTCCATGACACCAATCGTCTGCCAGCCATCCCCTCCTCAGGAGCAGTCTGATTCGCAACCGTTTTCCTGGAATAGATACCACCGAAGGTTATTGTCTCTGAGAGGCGCGGATGTGCCACGCTTCGACATGCAGATTCGGCGTGCTCTGGCGGCTATCGAGGTGTGGACCCAAAGGGAAAAGTTTGTCCCGAGAGGGTGTCACATCCGGAATCCGTAGGGTTCGTAGTCAAATAAGCAGCTTCAATCTCGAGAACAGTCCCAGGCAGGCATGCTCATAAACGACATCTCGGACGGTTATGAAGGATTTCGAGCAGCGAACCAAGAAGTTACCAGAGACGTTGCTGATATCACAGTCAGGCCTGCGTATCCTGCCCTCATCAAACGAATCGTCAAGATTATATCCCACGATACCTCGTATCTGGTCTCATATCTCGATGCTATTCAGCACTAATGCCCATCTTTTGAAAGAGACATCCCTCTGACTACCCTTCCCGAGCAAGCTCCTAAAGATATTAAGCTTGCAAGACTCAGAATAATGGATTGTGCTTTGCAGTTGGCGCAACTGACCGCCGATTCAAACGAGTTTCTTGCCAACCTTCAACTAGGGGTATGACTGCTTTACACATAGTAGACCGTCAACAGCTGATGGTTCGTCGTGTACCATTACATCGCCGTGCTCCAATGGTTGGCGGTTCGACATCTTCCATGGAATCCCTTTGGATGGCAATATCTTCTACGTCGATTTGGCCGCGAGGGCAACCATGCCGGAGGTCAAGCTCAAGTCCATCATACGCATGAATATGACCACAAACCTCTTCTGCGAACCAGCGCCTGAACATGCCGCTCACACAGCTTTTTCAGCTTTACTGTCAACTAACAAGAACCATTCTAATTGAGCTGTTTTTGGACGTCCCTGTGCTGCTTTGGCTGAAGCAAACAATGTCCAATATATGAACATCAGAGACAGGTGTCTGGATGGTCTGCTTACCGCTGACCATGCCAAGTTGTTGGCAAATCACTGGTTGATCGTGACTTGTCAACCCCGACAGACTCAGTGTTGGCGGGGCTCTAGGCGCTAGAAGTCTGCTTGTGATCACCATCCTCAAATTGAAGGATTCAGGATTTATAGTGTTGGCCACAGCGGTCAGAGACTTAGTGCATAATTACTTTCCTGAACAGGAAAGTGGGGTTGAATCCTTCCTGACATGCATCCGCTGTTTGTGCATTGATTTTTTGATCCCATCAGGCAGATGTGCATTTCTATAAAGTGCTGCGCCTCATTCTCAAAGTGGCCGACCTAATGATCTGATCAGTGGCTCCTCTGAAACTCACATCTGGTGTCGCTAGTCTGGAGCCGATTACATAAGAGGAGAACATGATCAGCACTTCCATTCAGCGACGCATCCCCCCAGACCTATCAATTTCACACCATGTCGTCCACCACCACCACCCTGGAGCCGAGCGTCCAATGGCCTGTCAAGACTTCTGAATTCCAGAATCATGCAATAGACTCAACAAGATGGGACAACTTCCCTTTCCGTGATGACGATGTTGTCATTGCGAGTTGGGGCAAGTCTGGCACGACCTGGATGCAACAAATCGTCTCTCAACTCATCTTCAACGGCTCCGAAGATGCACCTGTCCATGAAGTATCGCCCTGGTTGGACCTCCGCCCCTTACCTGAAGGACTTGCTACTGGCTTGCTCGAAGCCCAAACCCATCGTCGCTTCATGAAAACGCACTGTCCACTCCAGAACCTTGTCTACAGCCCCAAGGCCAAATACATCTTCTGTGCTCGTGACGGAAGAGACGTCATTTGGAGCATGCACAACCATCTGTATCATGCTACGCCGGCATTCTATGAAATAATGAACACACCCGGCCATCTTGGCCATGCTTCGGAGAGGCCACAAGCGGACGTCAGAGAATATTTTCTCGATTTCATAGAAGACGATAACCGGAGCACGATTACTTATCCCTTCTGGAACGTCATCCGTGGCTGGTATGCTGCGAAAGACACACCAAACTTGCTCTTCGTCCATTTCAACGATCTGAAGAAGGATCTCAGCGGCGAAATTCAACGCATTGCTACCTTTCTAGACATCGGAGTGACACAAGAAAAACTGGCTGAGATCACTGAACATTGCACCTTTGAATATATGAAAGCAAACGCCAAGAAGATGAGTCCTGAGCAGGCGCCGATGATGTGGGAAAATGGTGCCGAGACTTTCATCAACAAAGGAAGCAACGGCAGATGGAGGGATGTACTCACTGCAGACGATATCAAGCTCTACGAAGATAAGGCAAACTCAGAACTCGGAGAAGAATGTGCGAAATGGCTTGCCGAGGGCGGAAGAATCCAGCCATATTATTTCTAGTGTATGAGCATCCAGACATGCACGAATGGACATCAACACCGGCTTGTACCACCTGCGTATGAACTCAATGTTACGCTCGCGTAAGCTGCGCCGAGTTGCAACCTCCTAGATGTCAGTTACAGTCATAGCATCGGTGCAGAAATGTATAACATTCTCACAAAACGCCTTCGATACAGAATGAACCAGCCGCTTGGCAGCATCATCTCTATCATCGTGTCATGGTTGATTGCTAACCAGGTGTATATCGTCTTGTGGGTAATAATATTCAACTCAATGATGAAGCTGTGAGCATCATCAAAGACATCTGTGTAAATGGCCTGCTGATCAATGAAATTGACCATGACTCGAAAGCAATGCAACTAGACTGTGGAAGGACATCACAGAGTGACAGTCATCACATCAACATGCTTGAGAGGCCTAGAGCGTGTTCCCCATATTGATATGCACCGCTTTGATCTGCGAGTATGCTTCGAGACCAGCTTCTCCGAGCTCGCGACCGATGCCGCTTTGCTTGACTCCACCGAACGGTACTCTTGGGTCGCAGTCTTGACTGCTATTCACCCAGACCATGCCTGCTTCAATCTCTGCGCTGACTCGATGGGCACGCTGAAGATCTTTGGTGAAGACAGCGGCTCCAAGTCCGTATGTAGTGTTGTTTGCCCGGATTACTGCTTCTTCCTCTGTGTCAAAACTGGAAATGACAACCACCGGACCGAAGATCTCCTCTTGGTAGATCGTCATGTCGTCAGTTACGTCGGCGAATACAGTAGGAGCGATGAAGTAGCCTTTGGTTCCTTCCACAGGTCCGCCACCGCAGACTAGTGTCGCATTCTCAGACTTGCCTCGTTCTATGTAGGAGAGGATGCTATCGTACTGCTGCTTGGTGACTTGCGGACCTTGGTAAGTTTTGGACTCGAAAGGATCGCCTACCACGCTAGTCGACAGCACTCTATCCTTGAAAGCCTGAATAAACGATTCATAGATCGTCTTCTGTACCAGGATTCTTGACGTTGCCGTACAGATTTGACCCTGGTTAGACATAATGCCAAAGTGGGACCATTTCACAGCTTGATCGAGATCGGCATCGTCGAAGACCAACAACGGAGACTTGCCTCCAGTTTCGAGCGTGATGTTTTTGAGAGTGCCAGCTGCAAGCTTCATGATAGTGCGGGCAGTCGCGGTAGATCCGGTAAAAGCAACCTTATCCACATCTGGGTGACTGACAAGAGCTGCCCCGGCTTCTCTGCCGTGCCCGTTGATCAGGTTCACTACGCCGGGCGGGAAACCTGCCTCTTTGACGAGAGTTGCGAACACTAAGATGCTTAGGGGAGTCTGCTCAGCAGCCTTGAGGACGACAGTATTACCGCACGCCAGAGCGGGTCCAAGCTTCCAACAAGCCATAGACAGGGGATAGTTCCACTGGCAGATTGTCAGCGTGAGATGCAAACACACAAGCTAACGGCTCGTTCACAGAAAGTAACTCACAGGAATGATTTGTCCAACGACTCCAATGGGCTGTCGAATCGTGTACGCGAACTTCTGCGGCGTGGTGCTGATCGTTTGACCGAACGACTTGTCCGCAAACCCGGCATAGTACCTGATTGTACCAATGGCCTCGGGAAGATCTCCGGTCAAAGCCTCCGAAAATGGCTTGCCTGGGAGTTCTTTGTCAGCAATGTGCTCAGAAGGAATGCTAGCCAGATGACTTGCCATTGTCCCATGCATCGATGGTAGCAAGGAGCTCGACATTCTTCTCCATGAGATCTGCAAGTTTGTTCATCAAGACTCCACGGTCCGTTGCGGGAAGGAGCTTCCATGCTGGACTCTTGAGGGCAACTTTGGCAGCTTTGACTGCAATATCCACGTCTTCAGAACCTGCAGCTTGTACTGTCGCAATTTCTGTCTCGTCTCTGACACTTTCATCAGCTCCAGAATGGAATTTTCTGTAAACGTTCATCTTACGCTGCTTAGGGTTTTAGGGTTTTTAGGGTTAGGGTTAGGGTTAGGGTTAGGGTTAGGGTTAGGGTTAGGGTTAGGGTTAGGGTTAGGGTTAGGGTTAGGGTTAGGGTTAGGGTTAGG
>NW_024470118.1:0-17279 GCF_000721775.1 Aureobasidium melanogenum CBS 110374 | reverse complement strand
CAACTGCCTCCAAGCAGTGTTCGGCTGATAAGGAAGAACACGACATAGGGAATCACCCTCATGGAGGAGGCTTACACCCTCAAACATTCGAGGGAAGGAAGTGTGGAGTCACTCTTTATAAGAGCACATTGGAGTACTAGGCGTTTGCGATCAGTTCAAGGTCTGAGAAACCTTCACCCTCCTTATACAACTAAGACCGATGATTGTGATTGGCTGGAAACCTTGTTTACTATGGACAGCTTATACCCCTTGCGGGGTAAATAGCTTGAGAAAATCAAATCAAATCAAATCAAATCGCACAGAACAACAGAGCATACAGAGCAACGTGCATACACTCATTATCTTTTAGGTATATGGGTAAGCAGGTCTCCACTAGGAAGTCCTGCGTTCAACCCAATTAGTTATTCCAACAGTCCCTTTGGTACACACTACTACACATCACACTACTTGCTTCACTTATTTGCTTGACACTCCTCTTCACGAGTCCAATCCCGTGACTAGTCATTCTTTAGAGAATAGTTGGCCACAACACTATAGATCTTATAAGTTATTAAATATTTGATAAACCTATATAAGAATTCTAAAGTACTATATATATAGAATGTATCCTTTAGACTAAGCCTAGCTAGTGTTATGGCCAACTATTCTAGATAGAATAACTAGTCACGGGATTTCTACTCGTGAAGAGGAGTGTCAAGCGGGTGAAGCAAGTAGTGTGTAGTGTAAACCAAAAGGACTGTTGGAATAACTATTTGAGTTGAACGCAGGACCTCCTACTGAGTTCCTGCCTACCTATATACCTGATGGGTAATGAGTGTATGCATGCTGCTCGCAACCTGCAGGAGTGAGCTCGCTGGCTCACGGGGTGAGTGAGTGAGGATCTCCTTTGCAGCTCGCTTGCCAAGATGGCGAGCTGTCAGGGTCACCCTGTCGGCGTGGCTTGCTGGCTCACTCGCCAAGTGAGTGAGGATCGACACACAGTCATCCTGCTCACTGTCTTGGCGGGTGAGGAGCTCCCGTCCAATAGTGGATCGTAACAGCTAGTGGCTCATGTAATTTATAGTATAGTCTAAGAGATATATATGCATATAAAATGGGACTAAGTTTAGCTGATTCTTTTAGGATTCTCCTTTGTCTAGGTCGCCAATAAAGTCGGCGAACATGTAAAGACAGATCCGTGCTAGCGTCGTAGCTTCCCCGGGTCTAGTTGGAATTGGGCAGTCCGAGCGCGCAAGAATAAGTTACTTAAGAAGGCGGGGTTCACCACATTCTCTACTGCAAGTCTGCGCCACTATTATCCGACGGCACTTCTCGAATTTCCCACAAATTATCATTATCAATCCAACACTCTATAATGTGCCAAAAGGCGACTTGCACGGATTGTGGTCAGGATCGCAAACAGAGTCCATTTATCTTTATATGCTAATGTCTTAATAGGTAAAAAGTCGTGGTGGGGATGCGGAACTGTAGGAATTGGTCCAAAACATGGTAAGGTCGTGATCGTTGACGCAATTCCAGCACATTCCTGTCGTCATGAATCCAATCCCTTCTGGGGACAGATGTTCCTGTGGGCCAAAGGTTACTGTTGCTGGCCAGGAGTATCCGCCAAAGGCAGCACAAGCGGATTGAGGCGCAATTGTACCAATCGTAGCATTGCCCAATCATGTAGAACATCGGAATGCGACGGCTTGGGTGCATTGGGGAAGCGTCGCCTTTGATTTTATTGCTGCCAGGCCCAGCACAGATTCTAGCAGTCCACACGGTAGAATCGATTTTGAATTTGCCGAAACGTACAGAAGGCACATTCTCAGATCAAAAGCTTCGTACAGAGTAACCAGTTGCAGAAACAGAACGGAATGCGACGTGTTCTCATCGACGATCTTCCAAACATGTTTTCAAATCCATCTGACAAAATAGATGCCGGTCACCGACACGCTGGCCAGCAACAGTCGGCTCCCTAGCTCCTTGCGCTGAGGAGGCCATGCGATAAATATCAAATTATTTTCCAGCAATAGCGCCTGTTGCTTTTGAGACTAGATTGTGCCTGCGATTGAATTTGTTTCAGATATTCAAAGATTACCTGAAAAACGAAGACAACCAACACTGTTTTGATACAAATCAAACCTCATTCCCTCAGGTAAAGCACCACCCATCCAAGCAGTCTGTAAACAGCAATAATGGCAAGCATATGACCGACTGTTTCGCCCAACTGCCCAGACGAATAATCGTAATACGAAAGTACTGCTTTGCCGTCAATCAAGCAGTGATCGGCTAGCTCACTTGTATATGAACAAGAGCACCCGCTTTGCGAAGTCAAAGATGATGCACAGGTATAATTCCTACGAGAAAACTCGTTCACGAGCATTCCGCGGAATACGTATGCCTAAGAAATGTCAGAAAGTCATGAACATAATTCATGCGATGCATCAAACGTACCTGATAGTCGATATAATGGAAAACATATCCCCAGAAGACGTTGAGGCTCTTAGTAGGCACCAAAAATCCGTTCACGCACATCCATAGTCCATTAGCAAAAGCGACTAGAGCTAAGGCCACGATAAAATTAGGAGAAAGCAGGGAGACCAGTGTGACCAGCGATTCGGCCGCGACCAGGCCAAGGAACAGCCACATCACATATGTGATGAATGCCGTCCCGCCGGATCTAAAGTCGATGAGCCAGTAAGTTATCAGAGAAAATGTCAATGCGATGATGACTGTCGACCTAGGATGTCAGATATCTTGAGTCAGGAACTGGATGCCATACGTTGATTGCTTATATAAAAGGGTAATCCAATCAAAAAATTGGCAATCGTGAAAGCCGTCGGGCCGTAGAGACCATTGGCTCGCTCCTTGGCAAATGTACCATAATCTTCGAGGAACGCCGGGACGTACGCAACGGCCATGAAAGACATGAAGGCTGAGCCGAAGAACTACTACTGTCAGATAGATGATTGAAACAGAGTCTTTGGTGTGACTAACAATTGCGTTGATAAAAGGTTGAATGCCATCTTGCGTGCCTTTAAGACGTAGCCAGACTGTGCCCATTATGATCGCCAATCCCAGGTACATGACCAACCTGATCCAGTATGTAACAATATCCCGGTAACTCTTGAGGAGTAGCCGGTGGAGTAAAGTCACGGGAATTCGGAGAACTTCGGCCACTCCTGGACCCCGATGATCGGATTCAAAAGAACCAGAATGGGCTTGTATTGCCGAAGATGGCTCAGGTGTGGTAGATACGCTGGGATCAATCCAAGCTTGCTGAATTCGAGCGAGTAACCGTGCTCCAGCCTGCTTGTCCTTCCAGAAGTCTATGTTGGTTATCTCGAGCAGGTGTTCCGCTGGATTCTTCATGACAGGAATAGGAAGACCTAGATTCTCGAAATAAGGGTTGATGCCCGGCACCGACGCGGCATAGCAAACCTTGCCCTGTGACAAAAGAAGAACCTTGTCAAACAATTCGAATGTGGACGTAGAAGGCTGATGGATACTAGCAATGACGATCAACTGTAGATTACGTGAGATTCTGGTCGCAGACCTGTAGAATGAACTAGACTTACATTATGCTTGCGAGCATAGGTTTTGAGGAACTGAACTACTTCAAAACTCGCTAGCGAATCCAGATCACTGGTAGGTTCGTCCAGAAAAAGAATCTTCGGCGCGGTGATAAGTTGACTGGCGACACTTACTCGACGTTTTTGTCCGCCGCTGATGCCTTTCTGGATAGGTGAGCCAATGAAAGCATCTCGTTGACCAGAAAGACCGAAGCTGTCCAATAGAGTTAAGACTCGGTCCTTGCGATCTCGGCTGGTGATTGTACTGATAAGATATCAGCAACTGAGGGACACCATAGTGGCACACGCTGTTGAACAAACCTTGGCAATGCCAATCGAGCCGCAAAATCGAGCGTCTCTGCAACCGTGAGAGATCCGATCAAGGAGTGTTCCTGCTCCACAAAGGAAGACAGCTTCTGGAAGGTCTTTCTTAGAATAGCCGCACGATCGACCAATATATCACCCTCGGTCTTGCACTTGGCGGTCGCCTGGCGTCCCGCAAGCACATTCAACAAAGTAGTCTTGCCAGACCCAGAGGGACCCATGAGAGCCATGATTTGACCTTGATTTCACGTCAATCGAATGGTCGTTGTACGGCTTGAATGACACTCACCAGCCTTAAGATCACCAGAAACGCTTCTCAGAAGCAATTTCGGTTGCTTCGTGTTCTTATCTGTGACTGCCACAGATATGTTGGTCCACCTCAATTCATCTACGTCACTGTTGGTCATGTAGTCGTGGCTGGAGCTCTTTTCAAGATCACACAAGGTGTGGTCATTTGATCCAGATTCATCAGTTGTGGTTGGAGGCATGCTTTGTAACATCTTGCGTGTAGTACCAGAAGAATTGAGGGCCGACCTAAAGATGGCTTATAAGGCGTGCTTCGGGCATCTTGGACACGATTGAATCGGCGTTCTGGTTCGAGTCACCGAGCAAGTAGCTGAATTGGACCAGATGTTAGGACTTACCCATCGCTCGTTCAGCATTGATTTGTTGTCAATAGAGCATGTTCGGCACATGATTGTGTAATTCCCCTTCCGGTATCAACGTTCAATAGCGACTACCAAACTTTTTTTACACATGTTGACCATCGACCAAGTTGTTCAGTTCGGCGACTTGATGAGACTCACCACTTGGATTAGTCACTCTATGAATTACCGATGGGAACTTATACCTATTTCCATGGACACTCCGCCGGACTGCGTGAGACTAGACTAAGTCCACCGACGAATCTGTATCAGTCGAACTTCGAGTTCGTTCTACCTGGCACGACGATCATGAGCATTGAAGTCAATGGGTATGTTCGACAAGCATAGTCTACACTTAGAGGTCTAATTTAATTCGCACTTATAAGGCTATCAGTATGTTCAATCTAATTTGCTTCGCTAGATATGCTCCTTGTTGGGAGCACTAGACATGTGCCAGTTGCTAGCAATCGGGTGAGAAGGCTTAGGATGACGGCAAACCCAGGCCCTAGCTCGGCGTGTGCAGCTGCACCGATGAAACTTCCCACCACGAGACTCAGTAGAAAGCCTACCCGTCGGTTACGTCCTCTGTTTTGAGTAAGCGGAGCAAAACATTTTGGATCAATGAGGACGTCAATCCATGCGGCAGTGGCCATGGCAGTAGTGATATCGGTGATCTTCAGGGCGCGCACCATGCCGACTTGGGCCCCAGAAGAAAAGGCCAACAGAGAGATGACGAGCAGACTTAGGCCGTTTGAAGCGTGGGACGCACCTGGAAGCCGATACAAGAGGGCAGCGGCGATGGCTATCACAGCACATTGAAACAAGCTAGTAGAGAAGAGCCACCATCTGCGCTGAACCACGTCCAGAAAGTTCGCGAGCTGTCCTGTAATAAAAAGACTAGCGATGAAAAGACCGAGTGAGGTTGCGGTTGCGGGCAACGAGACTGACGACACGATCGGATGTGCTCCTCGGCGAGATAGGGCGCCTACGGCGAAGACGACCGTATTGCCGGTCTGGTTAGACACGAAGCAGCCAAACTGAGGATAGACGACGGCATCCTGAATCCCAGTTCCGAGGGCAAGGATGAATAGCTGCAATTCGACCCAATGGGAGTTTATGTCGATGTCTTGTGCCCAAAAAGTCGAACTTTTGCGGACATGGGTGCTGGGGCGGTCGGTGACATGCGCATTCATGGCGAGACGACTGCAGAAGGACCGTCAAATGATTGAACAAGAAAGTGTTTGGAAAAAGGTACAGTGAGCTATCTTTTACTTTTGACGCAGACTCGTGCTCGGACGGAAGCCAGATTGCACTAAGACGTGCCGGGGACTTTAGGTCGCGCGTCGGGTTTGTTGACGGGCATATCTGCGGGGATGTGCCATTCATCGGCGACCTCTGCGCTGGGCATGGCCCGGAAGAGGCCCATGTTCGCCATCAGTGCCCGGTCCTACGCCCGCGACTGAAATACGGTTGGCATAATAGTAGCCAGTGCGTGGGCTCAATCGGCACACTCGATGATTCTTTCGTGGACTCTTCTCGTCGCCTGATCAATCGACATGACCATTCTAGGCACTTCTTCGCGCGCTCTTGCATGCGGTGTCACGATTTCGAACCAGGCTGCTCTACGTACTTATGCTACATCACAGCCCGCGTCGCTTGCACGAAACCACAGAGTCGTAGTAATCGGAGCCGGTGCTGCCGGACTGAGTCCCAGTTACCAGCTTCTTCGGTGGGGTAACTTTGCGCCCAAGGATATCGCTGTCGTCGATCCGGCTCAGTGGCATCACTACCAGCCTGGTTAAGATGCTAGTTGTCTGTCGAAAATGTTTGTAAATAGTCATATCTAGGCATTGTTTCTCCTTAGCTGTGGACTGAAACACACGCTCTATATGCTGTGGTTCTTCGTTGAAGTTACAGGTAGCAATGATGTGCACTCCCATCCAGTTGGTCGTGAGATTCCCGTCCTCATATTCTCAACACAGGCACAAGACTTCTGCATTGTGCACAGATCTGTGATACGGAACTAATATTGCCCTATCATGACTACTACAAACTCGACTTTGACCCATGGACAGTGTTTTCAAAGTCTTCGGGAAGTTCTACAGGCACGGTCAAGAGACCATTGCGCTGACCATTCGCAGTCGGGAATCGTCCGCCAAGCAGATTGACCTGCAAGGATTGGTGCAGGAGCTTTGGAGCTTTAAGCTTGTGGTCTCTGTTGGTTCTCCAACGCACGAACTCGTTCTCTACGGTACCAGACTTGGCATGCTTGTTGCTTTGTTTGTGTTCGTCGACAGTAGCGTAGGGCCTTGGTTGACCCTTCTCACCGGCGTGCTCGCGATCCGCTGGTGGATAGTCATGGCCAGTATAAAGCTTGAAATGTCCAGGTAAAGAGAGTAAAAACTGCATCGAAGACCAGAGCGCCGAAGCAGAACCTTTTGGAAAATCGACTCTAGCAGACCCCAAGTCAGGGTTGAAGATGGAGTCTCCGACAAAGACATTGCTGCCAATGACGTAGCCGACGTGGTTGGGCGTATGACCAGCGAGCTCTATGACGGAGACGTGCAAAGACCCCACGTCAAATTCGTCCCCTTCGCTATATGTCTCGTCAAAGGATTCGTCTAATTCTGATTGGGTGATTTTGTATCTTGGCGCCAAATCTCTTTGGATCTCGGTAATGTCGGCTCCTATACATACAGCCGGAGAAGTGGACTGCGAAGCCGACAACTTCATCTTTAGATAGTGCGAGGCTGTCAGGTGGTCGGCGTGGACGTGGGTCTCTAGAAGGCGTTGGACATTCAAAGAACGTTGCTCGACCAATGATAAAATTGAGCGTGCAGAATGCGTCGAGATCTTGTTGGTAGCCGAGTCGTAATCTAGGACTGGATCAATGATCATGGACTGCTTCGTATGTTCATCTTCAACGATGTATTGCCAAGTTCCCGTCACTGGCTCATAGAAATTGTGTATGAGCGGCTCCACAGTCGCTGTTTTGGGATGGTACAGGCGCTGCCTTAAGGCAGACTTAGTTGAACCTCGGTAAGAAGACATGAAGAGATTTCGAAGCTTGGATGAGCGCGACAGCGATGAGGACATTGTTGTGAAATTGTCGAAAAAGCTATCTGTCCAGACTTCGGACAAGGCAATAAATCTACGGGCTCCCAGGCGTACAAGTTCGGCGTTCATGATTTGTCGGCGTCCTTCGTCCCGTCCGGGGTTATACGCATGACTGCCAAGAAGATACCGGTGTCCGGTCTCATAGCCACGTCATAAAACCCACTGCTTGCAACGCGTGACACCAAACACGTCTGTAGCTTCTACATTCCAATCGCTTGTGTTGTCATGCACGGGATCATATCTATGTCGTCTTCAGTCGCTCTGGTGACCTAACAATACCTGTAGTCATCCCGTCACATGAGCTCAAACAGGGACACAGAAGTTGCGGCAGACGCGCAAGCGAGCAAATAGGTTGGCAGAGTTCTCTGACTTTCGGACAAGCGATTGCCACACTACAAAATCCTCAAGATAAACAAGGCCCCCAAGAAGTCCATATGACCATAGCTGCATATCTTGAGACATACATGAAACTGGTTTCGCAAGGAAGATAACAAGGAATTTCACAGACTCATGGTTTTCGCCGATCAAAAGGTCGCGTACTCCGGACATTGACTCAGTAATGGATGTACACCCAGAGGCAAATTTGGAAGCCAGTCCAGAAGCTTTGCGTGGGACGCCGTCCTGCAATAGTATGAGTACCTCTTGTGATTGAATGTTCTGCTTGGAAGTGGCGAGCCTAACGAACGAGGCTTGTTGACTCAGGTGCGGCATGCTCAGACGTCCCGCCACGCCCGTTGATCGCTCACAGGAATCTGCAACAGTTTCCTTTTGCGAAGTTCGTCTCCGCCCTAGGGGACTTGCTCAGGAACACTTTGGTGAACATGGTAGTGGCACTGTTTTTGCTCCTCCACGCTTAGATACGGAATCGGACATTGGTGTGAGGGTGTGGTATGATCATGTCCGCGCCAGAGTCTATAATGACTTGGCAAGTCAAGGAGCCTACATGTAGAATAGTAGAGCTCTTTGGCGTTGCCACTTGGGTAGTCACAGAACGGCATCGCCAGACCAGAACCGAAGACATCGCCGCAGAATACATTGTCTGAAATGAGCATCAATAAACCTTAGCAGATACAGCATTTGAGTCTGGAAGGGCCACAAAGTACCTTCTGTCACAAATCCTACGTGGTCTGATGTATGGCCGGGGAGGTGGACGACATCAGCACGAAGACAGCCAAAGGTAAAGCTTCCATCGTCATCAAGAAGCTCATCGAATGTACATTCGACCATGTTGGCCGGAACACTATATCTTTGGCTGATCATCTGTCGGACTTGACGAGCTCGCTTACCGATACAGGTCAACGGCCTATAGCAATGGTCTCGCTCCAGGATGGTCTGGATGTACGAAGAAGCGCTGAAGTGATCTGTGTGAGTGTGTGTTTCGAGGATGCGCGATATGAGATAACCCTTCGTCCGCACTAGAGACAGCAGACGGTCGGCTGTATTGGTGCCAATAGTGCACATGTTCTCGTCAAAGTCTAGAATCGGATCGATAATAACGCCAATCTTTGAGAAAGGATCAGCAACAACATACTGCCAGCTTCCCGTGTTTGCATCATGAGCGCTATCGATCGTGACGGTAGGGGTCGCAATCTCAGTATGGACGATGACAGGTATGTGACATGGGATGATGGAGCTCGTTCTTCCGGAGGATAGAGCGGGATTCGGTTGAAACGTATGATCACGGGTGCCGCAGATGAGGTGATGCATTGACAGTCGGCGAGAGCCTTTGAAAGCACCAGTCAACCTTGCATGAGGTCGATTTGGAATCATTTGCTTCAAAGGCACTGTCGAATGAAGCTGAAGTTTCCGCAATGTGTTATTGCAGAGGCTTTGAGAGTGGAACATTCTGGTGCATCATTGAGAGAAGGCTTAATTGCCCGAAGCATTGGGGACATGATATATGGACTTTCGGGAGGATGGTGATGTCGGCGATGATCTTATCGGGATCATCACTACATTACTAGAACTTCGCCGACTCAGGCACGTAATAAGCCACCCTGGTTTTTGGGTATAGCGATGGCAATAGCTTTCAGTAGCACTGTCTGGCAGTGTGAAGAATCAATTATCGGAGAGTAACGATGACTGGCAATCTTTGAAGCCATAGTTTTGAGTTGTATCTAATAATGCTTTATCTATCGATGGAGGTATGAAGAACAGTCCAAAATCACAATCAGGCATTGAGCTGACACTGGGCCGGAGATCATAGTTTTACAGCCTGGCGGAAGTTGACTCCGGCATAGACAAACGATTTTTGGTGTCCGCGGAGCTCATCTTCAATATCCATCAGTCTGTTGTACTTAGCAACACGTTCTCCGCGACACGGAGCGCCAGACTTCAGGTGGCCCGTGCGGAGACCCACTGTCAAGTCTGCGATGAAATCGTCGGTAGTTTCACCGGAGCGATGAGAAACAAAAACAGACCAGTCGTCGGCGTAAGCCTGTTTGGCTCTGTCCGGACATATCAGTCACCATTTGATCGTGAGGAGAGGCTCACTTACGCATCGATAGCTTCTGAGATGGTACCAATCTGATTGATCTTGAGAAGCAAACTGTTACAAGCGCGCTTTTCCTTGGCCATCTTGATTCGCTTGATGTTAGTCGCAAGGAGGTCATCGCCAACCAGCTCGATCGTACAATCCTTGTTAAATTTAGAAAAGGATTCCCAGTCATCCTGCCCGAATGGATCCTCGAGTAGTACAATGGGATAAGAACTTAGCAGGGATCGGTATAACTGTGCCAGTTCCGATGGCTGCAATCTTTCAGGGGTCTCGGTCTTGTAACCGATATTGTAGCGACCTTCCTCAAAAAATGATTGTGAGGCAGGATCGATGCCAATGAAGATCTTGCCAGTATGACCGGCGCACTCTATGGCTTCGGTCAAAAGATCGAGAGCCTCATGTGGATGGTAGATAGGAGGAGCGAAACCGCCTTCATCTCCGATCCCGATAGCCGACTTCCCTGACTTTGTGCCGATGACGCGCTTGAGTGAGGCGTAAGTCTCGGCCGCAAATTGAACAGCTTCGGTCGTCGAAGATGCTCCAACAGGCGCAATCATGAACTCTTGGAAGGCCATCAGGTTACCGGAATGATCTCCGCCGTTGAGAACATTGCAGAAGGGGACAGGAAGCACAAAGTTATCAGTCGGCAATGCTGCTTCATTGGCGATAAATTCGTACAGTGGAATGTTCTTAGCGGCTGCTCCTGACCTTGCCACGGCCATGCTGATACTGAGTATAGCATTGGCTCCGAGGTTACTCTTGTCGTCTGTGCCGTCAAGATTTCTCATGAGTTCGTCAATCTTCCTGAGATCCGTCGTGGTGCTGAATCCAGCTTTACAGATAGCAGGACCGAGAATTTCATTGACATTGCGAACGGCTTTGAGGACAGATTGTCCATGGTACATTTGTTCGTCGCCATCTCGTAGTTCGACGGCTTCGTAGTCGCCTTTGGAGGCTCCAGATGGGACCAAAGACGAAAAGGTTCCGGCTGACGTGACGATGCGAGTTTGAATAGTTGGATTGCCGCGTGAATCCAGCCTTTGTGTTGCAGTGACGGAGGTGATACTCATGATTGATCAGGAAAATTGGATGCGATGCTTTCCCGGTCGTCTGTCTTGCCAATTTAATGCCAATCAGAAAACATTGTGGAGCAGCATCGTCATTGTCCGGACTTTCCGGGAACGATTTTCCAAGGGCTAAGATGCGCCCGCAGTTTCCGAGACTCCATTGTCGGTCAATGCGGCTCCGCGTTCATTCTGATCTTGGCGAAGGGGTACCCTGCTGATCTGGCTTTTGGAGGCTGATCAGCATAACATCGCCGAACTGGACCAGGTCGCCGACGTTCCATACCGGGAATGCTTCTTCCCCTCAGTCATACAAAATGTAAGACCTTCGTCTTTCCTTCTACACGTATCTGTATTTTTTGCTTTTTTTTTAAAAAAATACAGAACAAACTTTGCCCGACCACTACCGTGCCTCTGCGTTTGTTGGATCGCAGAATGCCCAACCTGAGAAATGCGTTCCGATACGCGTGCAATACGTTTAGAGATGTGACTCGCAAGCCCTTACGTACCCGGCCGAGCACATCGCACTGGCAGCAACTCCATACAAAGGCAACCTCATCCCTCCGTATGCGCGCGCAACCAATGCCAGTGTTGATTGCGTCTAGTGTGGCCATTGCAAGTACCACTGCATTAGTCTACATGGTCTCATCCCAAAGGGTGGCTGTAGCAGAGTCTGAACCTTCACGAAGGCTATACAGACTCGATGAAATACATCGACACAATTCGACTGCAGATTCTTACTGGGTGTACTATGGCACCAGTGTTTACGACATCACAGACTGGGTCCCAAATCATCCTGGTGGCGAGGTAATCCTTAGAGCAGTCGGAGGCAACATCGAACCGTACTGGAACATATTCACGATTCACAAGAAGCAAGAGGTGCACGATATCCTTGAGCAGTACCTGATTGGTGAAATAGATCCAAGGGATCTTGTCGAAGGCAAAGCACCCAATGATGAAGTCGATGATCCTTTCAAGAAGGACCCGGAGAGATCTGACGCACTGATCGTTCGATCTTCGCGACCCTGTAATGCAGAGACTCCCAAGGACCAGCTAGAAACGTTCATCACACCCAGCGATCAACACTACGTTCGCAACCATCTCTGGGTACCTCCATTGCAAGACGCTGAGAGTCATCGCCTGACTATCGAATTGAACGATGGGACCGAAAAAGAATACTCCGTGCGTGATCTACGCAACAACTTCCAACATCACACTATCACGGCTACATTGCAATGCTCTGGCAACCGTCGAGCTCACATGTCTGCTGAAGCGCAAGCGACAAGTGGCCTACAATGGGATGTTGGAGCCATCAGTAATACTGAGTGGACGGGGGTCAGGCTGCGCGATGTGCTTCGAGACGCCGGACTTCAGGTGGACGAGCTGCCAGAAGACGTCAAACACATTCAGTTCACGGGGGCTGAAGCCTATGGTGCCTCGGTGCCTGCGATCAAGGCTTTGGACAGATACGGCGATGTCTTGCTTGTCTTCGAGATGAACGGCCAGCCACTGATGCCCGATCATGGATATCCACTCCGTCTCTTATGCCCTGGTCATGTTGCCGCTCGCAGTGTCAAGTGGTTACAAAAGATTACCGTCTCGGAAGATGAATCTTGGTCTCAGTGGCAGAGACGAGATTACAAATGCTTCGGTCCCAATCAACGTAGTGATGTCGATTGGGACCGAGCTTCAAGCATCCAGGAGACTCCTGTGCAGTCTGCTATAACATCCATTTCAACCATCGCCAAGGATCGCCTAGCTAATTTGAGACTTGCTCAAGTCTATGGTCTCGAGGAGGATATCGTAAGGGTTGCTGGTTATGCCATGTCAGGGGGCGGCAGAGGTATCATTCGGGTCGATGTTAGTCCTGACAACGGCCGCACTTGGCAACAAGCACGTCTAATCAAAGACGAATGCAAAGGCAGCAAATCTTGGTCTTGGAAACGATGGGAAATTGCTTTTAGTAAGCATGATCTTGCCAAGTGTGTGGTGGTTAAAGCTATCGACGATTCGTATAATTGTCAGCCAGAATCGTTCCCTGCAACATATAACTTCAAAGGTAATCTAGCCACAGCTTGGCATAGAGTACCAGTATAAGGTTATACATAAATACAACAGAAATCTGTATACAGTATCGAGGTCTCGACAAATTAATTCCCTTGAGAAACCCTCAGAGAAGCATGTTCCATTAATCAATCCCAATTCTGTACCGTTGATGTGCATCACTGTGACCACTTATGCCTTTGCCTGCTCACTAAATAGGCAAGTTTGGTCTCCTGGCTAGCCAATCGACTGCTCTATCGTACTTAGAGTCCGCACAGCGAAGCTGCAGTATATGTGACGGTGATCGATGGGTCGCAGTGTTCGTGATCATGATGGCTTCGAGGAGCACAATACTGTTAAAGGTACCGTTTCAGCCGAAGTGCAGCTCTTGCTGTGATCAGAACGTCAAGACATGACGAATGGCAGATTGCGGCACAACTCGGCTCTTAAGCACCCACAAAAGGATAGATCGTTCCGTGATTGCCGGGCCTGTATCCGTAAGTTGATTCTCCGTGCCTCCCACATGTTACGCCAGCAATCTATATCGATATCTTATGTGAGCTCCGAACTTTAACAACTTGGTTTCCACATTTCTAAAATAAAAGCAGCTCGCAACCGCGCGACGTTCAGAAGCGACTCAACTCATCTTTCCTCCAGTACTGTTACAACTATCATGGCTCCCCGCATTCATCTTGTTCGACATGCTGAAGGCCATCATCAGCTCGAGCCGACGTCCAAAAACGAGCTCATCCATGATCCGAGTCTGACTGACAACGGCGTCAAGAATTGTCGACAGTTCCGTTCGAGTTTCCCTGATTACGTCCATCTGGACTTGATTTGCGCATCTCCCATGCGTCGTGCCATCCAAACGGCAACGTACTGCTTCAAATCTCAATTGGAGGAAGTTGGACCCCTCCTTCTTCTACCTCTGGCGCAGGAGATAACGGATGTACCGTCGGATACAGGAAGCTCACCAGAGGCACTAGTGAAGGAATTTGGAGCCGTCATCAACGCCTCCATGGTCGAGGAAGGGTGGAACTCAAAGACCGGGATTTACGCGTTCACTTATGAAGCCGTCAGAGAGCGAGCTAGAGACCTACGAGAGTGGCTCAAACAGAGGCCAGAGAAAGATTTGGCAATTGTGGGCCACGGAGCGTTCTGGCACTATCTCACAGGAGATGTCGACGAGCTCGGCAATCAGAAAGGTGAGTCTCTCCAACAGCCATACGAGGAAGGATGCATACTCAAGATATCTTTAGGTCCGTATTGGAATAATGTAGAGTGGCGATCGTATCACTTTTCTGAAAATGGGGGTGTCGAGTTAAAGGAAGACAAGGATTCGGTCATGAGGCGACAGATGTTCAATCATGAGAAGGAAATCGACGAAGAGGTCAAATATTGACCGACCAATCGAGAAGCTACGTGTGACTGCGCATGTTTATACAGTCAAATTGAGTCTATTTACTTGATCACGACTACCTACACGATCGTTGATACAGGTCTATTCAGAACATTATCTCAACAATGCTTGTGAATTTTGTTCAGCATTGAACCACCATTCAAGCAGTGAAATCGACGTGGCCTGTTGCAAATGCAAGCATCAGAGGAAGCAAGCTTCCAACCTTGTTGTCCTTGTGTCCTTTTCCTTTCAAGACTGATTCACCGGAAATGTGAGTGGTACGAAGATACGAAATACCAGCGAGACATCCTTGGTTGCTATGCGTGCGCAGTTATCCGTAAGGCACACCGATGTCATAACCATTGATCGTCATACGACTCTGTCACGTTAATCTGTCGTGACGTGATTGTGATATGGTTGCTGGTTGAGTCAAAAGATTTTCCAAGACGGTACTTGATCGAGAGCAGAGGCCATGGTGATTGACGCTCATACCGCGCTCAAGTCTTTGAACTCCTCCAGAGATCGTCAAGTAAGTCCGATTGGTGAGATAGCATCCGATGTTTCACCTATTGGTCGAACCTGCTGTGGAGAAATTCACACACCCCTGCGCGCCTTGGTGGCTTTGTGCTTCGAGAATTCGGAGACCCCGAGTCGCGGCTCCTGCAGAGGAATCGACATTTGTAGGGATATGAATTCTTAGCTACGAACGCGGAAGAGCCGGCGGCTCGGCGCGAAGATGTCATTGAGCGGTTTGCTTCAGCTCCGATGGATCCGTATTCTGCTACAGTGGCGCTAGTGAGAAGTATCCCGAACAGTCGCCTTTGCAAGCTGATTGGTCGCGCAATGTTTGCGTCGTGCCAACGATGATCTGGCCTCGGCCAAGCCATAGTACCTCCCGTGTGTGTCACATTGTCACAAAGGCAGGAATGAGCTTAGTGCTTGGTGTACGAGTGATTCTTCGAGATACTCTAAGCAAGAGGATAACAGAACAACTGATTGCGCGAATGCCTCTTTTACCTATAAGCACACATGCAAATCGGAGCATCGACACCTAAGAAATCGCTGAGTCGGATTCATTGGGCATATTTCGCGGGGAAGCATGCATTTCGTGTATTGTTGTTTTGGTGGTAGAATTTGGTACGGGAAAGTGTAGAAATGAGTTTGCTTGTTTTGATGTAATCATAGGATGTTAGAGTGAGGTGTGATATTGGTTTAAGTGTATTATAATTAGTTTTAGCAGTCTATATACCTAGGAGTCATGGAATTTAGAAGTGTAGGGGGGGAGAGGGGGGGGGGGGGGGGGGGGTAGTAATATAGCTTACTAAGAAGGCTTATATATATGGGTTAGGAAGTTCTAAGGAAATAGGTAATGCTTATATATTATTTAGGTTAGCAACATTTTAATATGCTTCTATATTGTTACGATCCACTATTAGACGGGAGCTCCTCACCCGCCAAGACAGTGAGCAGGATGACTGTGTGTCGATCCTCACTCACTTGGCGAGTGAGCCAGCAAACCACGCCGACAGGGTGACCCTGACAGCTCGCCATCTTAGCAAGTGAGCTGCAAAGGAGATCCTCACTCCCTCACTCTGTGAGCTAGCGAGCTCACTCCTACAAGTTGCGAGCAATATGTATACACTCATTACCTATTAAGTATATAGGTAGGCAGGAACTTAGTAGGAGGTCCTACGTTTAACTTAAATAGTTATTCCAACAGTCCCTTTAGTCTACACTACACATCACACTACTTGCTTCACTTGCTTAACACTCCTCTTTACGAGTACAAATCCCGTGACTAGTTATTCTCCCCAGAATAGTTGGCCATAACAACGATCTACTATCGGACTAAGGTCCCTTACCCGCTAAGAGCGTGAGCAGGATAGGCTATGTGCCGATCTGATTTGATTTAATTTGACATTCTTAAGCTATTTACCCCGCAAGGGGTATGAGCTGTCGCTAATCAATTCCCATTCTGGCTAATAGCAACCGTCAAATTTAGTAAGAAGGAGGGTAATGGTCACAGCGGACCGTGCAAAACATCAATGCCAATAACTCCTATGTGCCTATGTAATGAGTGTTATGCACATCCTTCTGCAACCGTTAAGTCACCAGCTGCCCAGTCGGCTATCGTCCTTTGGGTGATAATCTTTTCACTCTCTCCTTCTACTACTGCGATTCCTGCCCTTCCCTTTTTAAAGGCGGCGTCTGTGTATAGAGTGTGCTTGTCGTTCCTAGGCATCCTTACTCGAAACTGCCGGATGACCTCTTCTTCATCTCCCTCTAGACCTCTGGCCCTACATCCTTGGATGCCCTCGTTCTATCGTTCCTGGAGAACCGGCTCTACTGTCTCCATCAGACTATCTACTGTAAGCCCGATGGTAGGGCCAAACTTCTTAGCCGTGATGGACAGTGAAGATGGGTAACTCTTGCCCTGCGTGTATAGCCTCGTGAGACTGTCGAACAGTGGGTTTGTTTCCGGGATGGTAAGGCTCCGGACGAGATGGTTTGCGACCTTCCTTTGTAGCCGGGTGCTCGTATCCTCGAAGCCCGCTTCTGCTTGGGCTGCTTTCAGAGCTGTAGCCTTCGAGGCCAGTACTACAGCCCGTGCTCCGATACGTTGCACCCTCTCCATGT
>NW_024470117.1:0-18032 GCF_000721775.1 Aureobasidium melanogenum CBS 110374 | reverse complement strand
CAGGAGGGATCCGCTGCATATAGCGTGTTCCCACCGGCGAACAGAGCGAAGATTGTGCTGCTTGAAACTCGCTTGCCAGGGGCGATATGCAGGAAGTCATCATGATGAACCTGATAGTAGATTGCATCTATCGAAATCCTACCTTTTCGGATGCCAGGATTACTAGTTGCACACATTGGCGTTGTCCAGTGTTGTGGGAGGGTGTTCCCCTGGCGATCACAAAAAAAGCGTCGGTGATGCCGGCAGCAGTTCAAGGTCACACGCGATTCGGGAGGACAGTCGTGCGCTGATTCAGGTTCATGGCTCGTTAGTCTGCAGAAATGCCAAAGAGATGTGGTCACTTTGTGTTCCTTATGTGTTGATCGTTCATTCTTACCTGACTACGACAATTCTCCACAGTCATAAAGCCAGACAGTCGATGCAGAGGGCGTCCAGCAGTTGTAGAACGACTACGTGTCAAGCGTGGGAAACTTCATGCAGAAGCTTGACGAGGGCATTGAGACGTTTGCCGCTCAGAGTCTGACGCTTGCAAAAGTCAGCCGTACCTGCATGCCAGGGCTCAGATTGGTCCTAGTGATATCAAGTCTCTTGTCTAACAAGTCGTAATTATTACTCATCTCTGTGGTACTAAGTACGAACCTTATCCATCATTCCAGCACTGTGGCCCCCATGTGTACGCTTTGGAGATATTTGAAGCAAAGTCGATGGAAATCACCCCCATTGTACCTTGTGAACGCGTGTCAAATTCTGGAGGACTCGAAGGCCACCCAGTTCTGTTTCATCAGCTCCCTAGAACAAGATCGTGCTCTCCAATGTGTCCAAGTCGACTCCCGATACTGGTTCTTGTCTGAATACGCACAATGACTAGAGGGGATATAAACATAGTTGCCCGCGCTGGTTTCGTGATAGACTATACTGTTAATGGAGTGCCCGTTCTCGCCAGTATGATGTGATACCACTTACGCAGCTCAGATGTCTCCCAACGTATCGAACCTCTTGGGAAGCAACCATTGCACTCAACGATGTCAATCTGCAGGGTGGAACAAACGATCAGCATCCAGGGCTGACTGATTATTCAGTTTTTGCTAAAGAAGAGTGACAGGCCTTACACATTTGAGGTTCCTGGGAGAAGCTACATTATGTAGATTAGCTGTCGTCGCAATCACGACGGGCCACATCTGTACTGAGCAAGGATTCTTCGCTTTCGCCCAACTGTACTATGTCACGATCGGAAGCTGCGAGCTACGCAGGCGTCAAGCTAAGTCTTGAGACAGGCTCGTCGATGAACGAGACTATGTTAAGGCTTGTGACCCGCATATCTTGAGGCAGTGCAGACCAGCGTGAGGAATTCAAGTAAGGACCATTGATTCTCAAAGTAGCAGGCACGTCATGCGTTCTTTTGCTGTTGCTCTACACTCTAGTCATCTGAGTCAAATCCTCCTTCAATTCCATGTCGGTTTGAAAGTGCGGTAAAAGCTTTTGTGACAGGGACGAGACGATACACGATTGTGTACATGTTCTTTAAGGAGGGACCATCGTACATCTGAAGCATCTAAGCTACTTAGGTGTCACAAGATGACGCACCCGGATATCTGCTGCGGCTGATAGCTCGTAGTGAGACGCCATGTTCGTGATACAACACAATCACTGATCGTGAGGGCCATTCATCAGTCCGAGCCATGACACAGTCGGTGGCGCGGTCTCATCTCATATGGTGCTGAGGTTCTTGCTGCGGCTCTGTTACACCACCAAAAGCCGGATCCACTATGTACCTCGTCCTGTAGTTGTAGTGGTGTGTTGAACATGGTGGTAATTGCCGGTGCGAATACCTACCATCGAGTAGTGTAGTTTGTCGGTCGTGAGTGCGCCACGGAAATCTCGTCACCAGGTGCCTGTTCAACAATAACGCTTGTCTCAACTCGAATCCTACAATCCAGTGGACCCTTTCGCGAGAAGTTTCGCCGTCCTTGCGGCGAGACCTTCTGGTCACCCTGCTGTGGCGCCTCTGTTGTGACCGACGCAGCGTGTTCCCCCCCCACGTCACAAAGCCCCAGTTCTTCCAGTTCTTCTTCATCATACCCTTCTTCGTGCGGTCCTCTGAAACGTGGAACCTTGTGGGAAGCCCCTCTGCCATACCCTTGTTCAGTGTGACTGGGCAGCTTGTTTGCTTTACTGCTATCCTTGAGTCGAAACATGCTACGGATACCGCTCATGATGGGACGGAAAGTGATGATCAAGCATGAAGACACAATGCCTAGTGATGGCTCGAGTGAGGTCCAGATCTGGGCAGGTCCCAAAGCCCACGTGATGTCGATTTCATGCATCATACGAGACATGTAGATCAATCGGATGATTGCCGCGATTACTACACTTTCGACATAATTTTAGTATACAACCAGTATGGTATCCAGAGATGGCATGTACTTACAGTGTACCCAAGGCTAAGATACCCATGACGCTGAGCTTCTTCGTCCAAGACATCTGTAGGGACCAAATCCATGGGATTGGTAGAAGCAGGATGATCAGATCAAGGGCTGCGCTACAGATACCCGTAAATATCCACATTGACAGGTAATCCATGCAGCTACCATTGCTCGCACCAGTATATTGATCCCAGAAGTGGTGCAATGGTCGACAGGCCACCGTCATCGGCAACCACACAGATAGGGCATACATGCAAGAGGCAAGCGCGCAGGCAACCAGGCTCCGGTCGATCCACGTGCGGCACCTTATTGTGCCGCGCACCGAGCTCAACGAGAATATGCGCATGTAAGTCCAACAGAATGATAGTTTGAGGCCGACCGTTGCGACAACGTAGATCCATGGATAAATAAACAATGCCTGAAGACATGGTATCGACCGTCAGTCCCAGGTCTTGGAATCCGCTTGCGACTTACGATTGACATTTTGCGTAGTGAGGGTGTGCTGGTGGCCCAGACATGCTTTCCTGCTCCGAAATAGTTACTGGTGAGCGTACAGGCGGCTGTGCCATACTCCCCAAGCTTTCACACGTTATTCGTCAGAATGTTGAGCCCTCGCGTTTGACTTTCGTCGATCGTACCAGAGCCATCAGAATGAACCAATCGTCGCCGTCCAGCCCAACACGCTGTCTCTTCTTGACAATGATACGGAAAGCGACAGCTAATGTCGCGATGGTAGCGAGCACTGCTACAACCGAGTCATCCAGGACCTCCTGATTGGCCTGAAGATCTATACCAGGCGGAGGGCTTCCATAAAGCTCTGTCACTGATCGGGCCATTGCAGGTCAGTATACTTGCCTCAGACTGAGGTGGTATAGATGTTTGTTTCGAGGACACAGAGGACTTTGAGGAAATGTACACTGTTGCCAAGTGTATGTGGTTGTTCGTAGGTCAGGGCATCGCAAAGCTGGTGGAAAAGGAAAGAAGATAGTGCAGGGAGATATGTGAGGGCTTATGCGGCATTTCCCCCATCGCTAGGGGGTCTGGCTGGTACTATATCTTGACTCAACAAGTCCAGAGCGGGTCTCCGGCTCAATTTTACCTGGTTTTGACAGAGGAGCCAAGCAGGATCATTTGCTTGTACGTGAATGATGTATGCAGAACATGGTGACGCACGCAAGAAACCTAGGGCCGTATTCGGAAACAGTGTATCCAACGATACCCGAGACCCAGGGCTGACCGTGAGTAAAAATTACGGCTTGAAAAGAATCGTCAGAAGTGGATCGGTATCGACAGCGATCTACCGCCAGCGTTTGGCCAATTTACTCCATACATAAAGAACTACGACAAGTATATTGCACGACATACGCCAATTATGGTGCCGCTATCTCCTATGTTGAGCCGCAGGAAGATTGTGATCAGCAGCGAATGTCTCTCGAAATCATCTTTCTGTGCGGCACGTTCAATAGCGTATTTCTAACAGCCGGATAGTCTATACACAGAGTCTTCTAATCGTGCTTTGATCAAGAGCTTGGCACATAAACTCGGGCGCTTGGTCTGATTTCGGGAAGCTAACCTCGATACCCATACATCGAGCCTCTCGCTCTCGCCTATATACTGTCACACCCGGGATCTGTCGGTTTTGCATACCTGCACCAGACTGGATCCTTTTGCAGCTTCTCAAAGTTGCACTGATCCAAACCAACCGCGACTTCCATACCCTGTCCCTCCCCTTTGGTGACCTTCGGATAAATCATACTGAGTCCATTGAAAAGACCCCTCTTGGAGAACCTGACTCGTTCGATTTTTCCGATTGCAGGGCCAAAATCAAGGTCGTAGATATCCAATTTGTACCACGTGCTTGTAAGGCAGTCGCTGCCCATCAGATTCGGGTATGAAGCCGACACAACGTGATCATATCCAGGAATGGTGTCAAGGAGCGTGACGAGCGACTTGACGTACTCTGGCGTTCTCTCATCAACCGCTTTCCTGACCTCAATGGCAAGAGAGCCGATGCTCGAGGGTTCGCGAAGATCCCTGATGGGGATTGCCGCACGAGCGTAACTCATGGGACAGCCAGGGTAACGCCGTGATAGAGCTGGTGTAGAACGAAGTCTCAGATCGACGTTGACGATATGATAAGAGAGTTTGGTTGCGTCCGGAAACCTTTCGGGATCATTTTGCGCCCGATATACCGCGTACCAAAGCAATGCAGTGACCATATCGTTGGTCGACAAGCTGCGCATCACAGCTTCATCGCGTCCAGGGTGCACCATAACGTAGTCTTCCTTCAGCTGGACCAAAGCTTCGGGAGACAATAGGTAGACCCGAGATTCATGCGTTTCTTTCATCGCTGTTTCTCCGAAAGTAATGGGTTCGGGACTGATGATGAGTTCAGGATGGTGTTCTGGCCGGCCCATTTTAGCGGTCGGCTTATGAGAAGCGATGTGGGCGGTCCGGTCGAACGTTTCGATGGGCAGAGAGTCGCACTTGGGAATGCTATCATCTTGCGAGTGACGACAATTCTGAGCCCACACCCGTAACACCTCGGTCAGGCCCTGAGCATCAAAGATCGAGTGATGACATTGGGCGGCCAGAATGAAACCACCGTCGATGATGTTCAGCTGAGGGACAAAGACCGGTTGCTGCTTGCCCACCACCGGAAAAACACCGCGATGACAAAGGTCCGTAGGATTGAGTCTCGACTGGGGAAAATTCTGCTTTCGTAATTCGTCATAAACTAGACCAGTCCCACGAAGATCCTTCCTTATCAAGTCCCCAAAAGATCCAGGACTGAGAGCAATCTTGCCGGTCGGTTTTTTGCCATCGTCGAAAGGCACAATCTCACACGCGAGGGACGGGATGGCCTGGCGGGTCGGCTCCAGGCTTGTGCGAAGGTGATGAAAAACATGCTCAGGATCAACGCCAGGAAGCGATTTGAAGAAACACAGTGGAGAGTAATAGCCACGCGGATTCGATTGCTCGATTTGAGACAGGTCGAGGGGATTCGCTGATGGACGTTTGTGATCAAGGCCGTCTTGCACATAGAACGCTGCCGTGCTAGCAGATTCGGCAACCGTATCTTGAGGCAAAGTGGCGCCCATTTTCCAGAATCAAATCACAATTCGAAGGTACAAAGACGATCTGTATATGGAGCGGCGCCATTGGCCTATATACACGGCTCGTGATTCGAAAGAGCATTCGGCCTTTATTGCGAACGGTCAGTCGAGGATAGCCCTCGTACGGGCTGCGAGATATGATTTGCATCGCGCTTAGAAGAATATAGGATGATATCGCCGTACAGGCGAGCCTCAAATGAAGACTTGATGAAGTGAGTGGAGCTTCGCGATGGGTCTGGCGATTAGTGCATGGGCTAGGTAACCTGTTCACGCCATCGTTTGCGTGCCGCAAACCTATGGCGCGTCGGTAGTGAACCAGATTCCTCATTGGTGGGGGAACTTTGACCTTCGGCACCGACGTTCCGTTGACGCACAGATGCGATGAGCTAATCCCGTTCCGGCTGGTCAGCAACGCACATCAGAGCTGTACGTTCGGGGGTGAAAACCTGTCAACCATGATCCTTGTCTGCAACACCGGAGTGAGCACGTGCCGTTCCTGGCGAGACGAGCGAAACGAAACAAAACAAAACATGAATAACGCTAGGAATTTAAAACACCGATTCATTACCAACCGCGCATGCTTTTGCCCGATCTGGAATCGAACCACTGTACAGCACTTCCCCTCTTGATTGATAGCGAATTGAACGTACCTCAGGGTTAACACGACTCAACACACTGGCAAGCGGAAGGGTAGCAGGAGATCTCGGTTCAATTGTCCGATGCGTGACAGATCTGGCTCCAGAGTGCGGCAGTCGTCTCAGCGGTGTTGAATTTGTTGCAGAGGGATGGGGAATGACGCAGCATGAAGCAGCATACTATAGGATATTTACGATATGCAGGATCATCACCAAGCGAGATGAAAGAAGGGTTTGCCACGTTGAGCAGCAGATCCGCAGAAGAGCAACGAGCTTACGATCTGTTTCCTGGCCAGATCTCCCACTATCTGTATTCTACCAAGTGCTTCCACCTCTGAGGGAAGTGTGATTGAGATCCGGCATTTTCTCACACTTCGTGTGTACCCTCCAACACCCACACTTTGTTGATCATCAGTCTAGCAGTCTCGATCGCTGATCAAGTCCAAGAGAGGCCGAAGCAATCGTATGCCGTGACCCGTGGAAGTTACACTCGACCTGCGAATATGATGAGGACGACACAACTATCTTTCATGCTTATCGGCTCCATCCCGGCTACCATAGCATTGATCAAAAACTCACACTTTTTCTGGCAGCGAGACGTGAAGACGTCAACCCGCTTGCTGGCTCTACGATACTGTCCGCGTTTGGGACTTTGTTCGAAGATGAGTCTGGAATTTCCATTCCTTGCTAGGTTCGCATACTGCCAATATGTTGCAGACCGAGACTACTTGTGCAATTCCCTTATGATCTTCGAATCACTCAGTCTGTCTGGAAGTCAGGCGGACTTCCTGTTGATATGTCCTCAGCACTGGAACTTGGATTGGAGCTCTATAGTAGGACATTGGTTGCGGAAAGCAAGACAAGAGTATGGTGTGAAGCTAGCTCCCATCCAGGTCAAATTCGAGGGAGAACACACCTGAGCGGACAGCTTCACCAAGCTTCTCGATTTCAATCAGACGCAATATGAGAGAATCATAAGTCTCGACTCGGACGCTAACGTTTTTGGAGTATGTTCGGAGGTACAAGAAGCTGTTCTTCCGCTCAGGCTGACACCTCCTAGCATATGGATGACCTGGTTTTTTTCCTCGTGTCCCTATCGCTATGCCCCGTGCATACTGGCTAGAAGAAGGTCTCTCATATCAGATTGCAGTGATAGAGCCCTCTGAATACCAGTTTGAGCGTATTCTCCGAGCTTTCAGACGTCGACAGGAGTCTGACTTCGACATGGAAATCGTCAACGATCTCTATGCCCGAGACTGCGTCATCATTCCTCATAGAACTTATGACCTTCTTACGGGCGAATTTCGCAAGAAGGATCACCATAGGCATCTAGGGTCGACGGTGGAAAAATGGGATGCAAAAAAGATCTTGGCAGAGGCCAAGTATGTACACTTTTTTGACTGGCCATATCCTAAATCGTGGCTCCCAAACTCGGAAGTGAAGAGACTGGAACTACAATCGGACTGCGACGGCGCTGAGTCAGGAGAACGAGACTGCTCTGAGCGTCGCATTTGGAACGAAATCTACCGGGAATATCGCGAAAGGCGTAAATTAAGCACATCCTTTGCCATGTTTGGTAGCAGCTGACCATCTACAAGAGAATATGTCAGGAAGAAACAACATCTTTGTGAAGTGTAATAAGTGCCTACGAGCCTGGTCATAACTTGATTTCGGTCAGGTGAAGACTTGCGTCGGCTGTTTGCGAGTCGATGATACTTGGTTGAGTCCGTCGAGAGCGAAATGTAGAGTCAACCACAGGGATCTTCGATCTTGAACCCAGTCTATCGATCATGGTCTGACTCGAGTTTATACGAATGGTCGTCTAGGTAAACTCGATGGGTAGTCTTTGTAGATGCTCAGCGAAAGTCGTAAGTGACATTGTGTCCACTCATAATACCATCCCACATCAGGCTCAAACTTGGACCCGGTATGTGTACAAAGCTCTTCACAAACAGCTTTTCGTTCGCCACTGTAAAGATGCCTTGACCGTCGTGCTAATCAGATGATCATCGAAATTTCGTCCGACTACGGTGTCGATCGTTGTTCCAGTGTCACGTTTCTGCGGCACACCGCGCCTTCTGTGGAGCGTCTCGAATTTTGGCCCAGTGCTGGAGCGATATAGATCACACCTTTTGTATCGAGTCGAGTTACCCGTACAGGGAAAGCAAGAACTTTGAAGTGAGAGAGTGAGACAGAAACGCTTCTGGCCAATTGTTGAATTCAGGGATGTAGCGTGGGTCAAGGAAATGATGATATCCTGGTTCTACTATTTTACTACAGACACGCAAGCCCGTCCAATCTATTCTGTGCTCTTGTTACTTGAATTCTCAGAGATCAAGACCTTCACAGTGATCCTAGAAGCGTCTTGATTACCACATACTCTAAGCTCTTCCCAGAACAGGTCCAGAATCGCCATCTTTTCCTCATGGTTGTCGTCGAACAAAAACATTGGGTTCATCGAGGATCACGTAGACCCTGACAAGTCTTCAGCCTCAAACCACAGCTTATATCGTTGTATGCATCTTCCCGGTACATGTTCGTGGAAACCGAGCTCTATAGCCCCAACTAGCTCGGGCAAGTCTCGCGATTCCGTCCTAGCTTGCTTTCTGACCTCGATCTTGAAGATCACTCCATCTATTGTTGGAGAGTTCTGGCCACCAAACGAGGTTGGTCGACCGATCTGTTGAGCGGGAACGATGTTTGCTGCTGCTGGAGTCGAATTGCCGCTGGTAGTGGGGTCGAGCTGATCCGCCTAGTCATGGCTTTTCTGCGATGCGTTCTGCAGATCTCGATCTTTCTCCTGCGCCATGGTACCGATGGATGACTAGCTGTGTTTCCGTCTGAGCGAATTTCGCTTCTAGTCTGAGTGCTCGGGTCCATGATACTTTGTACTTGGACGTGGAGAGGTGGGGTTCGACTAAGAACGGTACTCCTCTGTTTCGAGCGATCAAGAGTGTACGGTGTCCATGTGGAAAGCGGTGCTCGATCTGCTCTCTGGGTGGTTGATAATCTCGTCATCGAAGCAGATGTTAGTGTGGTTTGGTGGGGAGCAGTCTTGTCGTCGAAAACTACATCAAAGTGCTTGTTGGCCACTGAGTATATCTGATGCAGCTGTTCTCTGTTCGGCGTGATAACAGCTGCGGGAGTTTTTTCCACGGGTAGATTGATTGGAAAAGGGCTATAATCCATTCAAATGATATACAAAGTCTCGGTCACTGTTTGTGTAGACGAAAGAGCTGTCATATGCGGCTACATTAAACAAGGGGCAGATAGTGGAAAACGAGGGGTTCTCACACCAGATATGTGGGGGGAAATAACCAAAACACTCCGCAGAAGGACTTGACATTGGATCTCCGGCCCGGGGCCCCATTGCAGTTGCGCCTTTCACTGGCCAGTTACGCGTGAAACGTCATATCCACGCGTGTCAGTGGATCAAGCTAGCAATGCGCGGAGACCATGCAACATATGCTTCAGGACTTGTGTATCGTCTCGATGAAATTATGACGAAGTTCTTAGGACATATCCTGGTACCATCCATTTACGATCTTGACGAGGATCCATCATCCAGCCGCAGGCGACCCTAAGCAGTCTGTGCGGCTAGACTTGCCCTTCTCAAATCTTGATTTAGCTATCGTCGGCCGCATCAAGCCTGTTCGCTTCGCCAGAGCTCGGGAACGCCAATGTACGGCTCGCAAAACCCAGAAACTGGCAAAACGATCAGCGTCTGTAAACACATTCCAGACAGCTACATTGGAAGATAGTGTGCACTGTTGTCTCAAAGATCAATGTGACATAGCCAACAATTGATATAGTCCAACATATGGTTCACAAGCTTCTTTTGTTTCGAATATGCATTATGAATCACAGAAATGATGGCGTTTCAGAGAATCTGTCTTCCTCTAAGCTCGCAGATTATTCGATGCGTTTTTCGCTCTCGCTACACGATTTCCTAGAAGCTCGTTGCCCTCGCGGTGATGCTAGTTGCGTTCAAAATGCCATATTCTTCGACAACTTCCTGATACTAGCGCTGGTCGTGCACGTCTTCCTCACGATCATTGTCGAAGCAGAATCCTGTATGCTCGTAGGATAACGCAGACCACAAAACGTCTTCGAATTTGCTCATAATGATGCGGTGTTCGATAATGACTGGTAGCGTGCACACAAGCAGATCGGTACCCGTGAAGGTAGGAGACAAGTAAGACTGGCTCCCCGACAACATCATCTGTGACTATGTTAAGCACTTGCGGTTGACGTGCCAAGAATGGACATCGAAGTCCATTCTTGGCAGCGCTTGCAGTCCTGCAGCATTAAGACAGTCTCCAGCATGCGTTTCACGTCGCGTCTCGACTCTCGACGCCCATCAAATCAACTCGTCATGGTCTGCCTCTGTACACGCTTGAGGAAAAGAGACTACGACTCATTGACAAACGATGAGGTATGCAAAGAGCGTCTGGAGACTGCTGTTTCTATTTTGACACAACCACAGATATGCCTTCTGGATGAGGCGGCCTGCTTCACAGAGCACAGGCGGCTCCAGCTGCGACAGAGTCGACAACCCGTCAGAGCAAGGCGGGTTAAAGTTATGGCCAACCAGACTTCCTCTGCAAAAAGACCTAGAACATCTTCTATCATTGTACCGGCAGTCGTTTCGGTACCTCGAGGCGCGACCAAGACAGGTAAAACAGTCACGCGTCCAGGGCAAACCATTGTGCGTCACCCGTTAGGAGACTTTGGCATAGATCAATCATCTCGTACCGAGGAAGAGATCAGTCAGCAGGATACATCGCTCGTAATCCCAAAAACATCTATATGTTCGACAGAAGACATGAACGGGTCACAAGAGTCAGAGAGATCTATGCATAGCGGGCTGCCGCAGAAGACGGTGCAATACATCTCGAGCATGGTGGTGACTATCTTGTCACACCAGAGGTCGTGGATCGAATCTACCTGTATCTTCACCGCTCTCCTTGGCTCGAAGCCAAGTGGCTGGACAATCGCAAGTCACTCCTCTGAAGCAGTTGAATCCACACTTGCGAACACTTTTGTGCAAGTGCAGGTAAAAATACTTCAACATCAGATCTTCAACAAACTTCTAGCCTATGCTGCCAACAGCCTGTGGGCCGGGAAGCATCTCGGGAATAGCAGCGAGAACCTGACGAAGTTGAGGAGACATGGAAGTGGAGCAGCAGAATTTGTTCGTGCTGCAGGGAATGCTACAAGTATACTGTTACTGGTGCCTCCATCATGGTAAAAACATTTGACATCGTTTCTTGCTGCAAAGCTGATTCATTAAGGTTGCGTAAATCTACGAACGAGATTCGCACAAGAGTTTCGAAGATGAAGCAGTCAGCCGCCGTCTTTCCCTATCTAGAGCAGTTTGAAACACTCGCACAAACACTACTAGGCAGGCTGAAAAGAGGTTCGAGGCACTTCCCACCTGATGGATGGGATCGCTGATGTCTTCCAGAAATTGAGACCATGCATTCAGAAAGCTCTCATCTACTTATTCGAGGACCACCAGTATCAACACAACCATCCCCTGACACTCGAGAGTCTTATCCGTTCCAAAGACCACATGGAACCACAGCCCCTTCTCCGAACGACGTGTCTGTGTCTGGATCGGATTCGATGTCTCAGGTACAGCCATCCCAGGCAGCAGGCGACGGGAGCGTGGACCTTATAGGATTTAGTGACCTACACCGTACAGCATTGAGTCCAACGGCGCAGACCCAACCAGTATTCTCGGTATTGCATCAACACCCTAGTACCTCTCTTGACAGGGATGGCATGATGGCCGCTTCGCTCGACCCGACACTAGTGGGATCACCATGTTACGTCGACGACGACGGCAACCACATAAATCCTTTCATGCTTGTCTAGAGTGTGATAGCATGGCCAGGCCCCGAAGGCTGCAGACGAATTACGATTAGTATGCAGAACCCCGAGCCTGGAAACTGGATTGATTCAGAGCCCGAAATCACGACTCCCTCGCCCGCCTTGACCTCATCATCCTTCCAGGGGCACCCATTTTCAGAATTCCAATCCTGCAAGGGAATGAAAACCATCGGCTGTGCCATTCCCGTCAAACCCTTCTTGATGAACGACAAGGTATCTGGTGTCTCAGGAATCTTGATGACCGCCCAGTCGTAAAGAGCTTTGCTCAGGTCACTTGGAGGCTCGAGATCGATACTGAGATATGCCGTAGAGATGTTTCCATCATGCTATGTGGGGTTTAGCAAAGGTCGGGCAGGTCTTTACTCGGAAACTTGTCGTGTATTACGTCGAGCCACTTTTCAACAATCCGCTTAGCTACGTTTCCGTTACTTTTCAGGACCAAGAATGCGAACTTGTAGTTTTCCTAACACTTTTTAGCACATGTTGTTCCATTTTCATTCCATCTGGACGTACACTCTTGTAAAGATCCTCACAGTCAGTCTCACAAAACACGTCCAAAGCATGTTGCACTTCCTCTTTCGTAAGACAGCTGTCTATCCGGTTGGGAGAAGAAGATGTAGAGATCGACGACACGTTCATGATGTCCGGCGACGAAACAAGATCTGCGGCAGACAAAATTTGGTCCTTTCGTCCATGCGAAGACGACGATGATCTATAAAAACAGCCGCTTCGTGGCAGTTTTTGATTCGCCAAGACGTTTACGGAAAGTTCGGGTGGGGCCGGCGGGTAAAGGGTGGAGTGCGACTTTCACTTGCACCTCTATCCTTTCTCTCTCCGTCTTTCGGACAGTCCCACGTCTCTCACGAGTCTAGGCAACGATCCCCAATGACCTCGGGAATTTTTGCGCCCCACCAGGTCCATAATGCTGTTCCTCTTCTCGAACATGCTGATTTTTTGAGTGACGATCTACTCTTGAAGGTCGGCGCGATCTTGATCAGGGCCAAGGAGCATCGGAATTGGGGCATCTGCCGCAAACATCGCCACCACGAGCTCAAGCCGAAGGAGTTGATGGTCCATGAGACGAATGGACCAAGAGATATCTGTAGACCTGTCGAATGGAACCCCACCAGCAAGGTTTATCCTCATTCATGGCACTACACGAGCGGTGATCATCTCACGCCGTATGAGTATGGCACCCAGCCGCAGCCAGACATACCACTACCGCTTGCCTCCGAGCTGTTGGAAGTTATGAGAACCGAGTCGACTGTGGCTCTGATACCAATCGCGACGTCCTTGGAAGGGGGAGATAAGAAGTGGGTCGAGACTGTGAGCTCCGAGGATCGCAGCATGACTTCAGACCTTGTTCCCCAAAGTCGATGTTTCCCCCAATCTGAAACAGTGGGCTGGATGTTCTTCCCTGCCGGCCAAGGAGCTGTGAAGGCAGTCGTCATAAGAGAATGCAAAAAGAACCCCGTGACGGGATTTCACAAAGCCGAGTACACCTAACAAGTAGTTATCTTCCGAACCCCGACTGATCTTCCATTTTAGCGAAGCCATGAATTTTTTCTCAGTCATTGGTGCGTTTCCCGCCTTGTCATGATTTTCGCTCTTGCTAGCAGCAGAAGTACGTGGAGCCTAGACCACAGACAAGTGAGATATCCTTACTTCACTTGAAGAAAAACTCCTTACTTCCACATCTGATTAGGCTGTTCGCTTGAATGGAATGTTGCAGTACTGACCAGAGTTGTGACTTCATGCTGTGCATGGTTCACCCATCAGTCCCTTTGCGTACATTATGATACCGAGACCACTTCTTACTACAGCGCGGATACTCATAATCCAGGAAGACCGATTTCGCAAATCATCAAAGATGTCTTGACTCCAACACACAAACCTGAGTGAGACTCTTAGTCCAGTGCACTAGTATCTTGGATGGCTAGTCCAGCCCAGTGAACGTTCCTTGCTCGTGTGAGCGTTGTCTTCACTGCGGCAATCGTGACCATGATCGTCTTGCGAATGACACGTGCAGATCTGCATGCACCGAGTTACAGGCAGTACAGCCAATTCAACCAAAGGATTAGTGTCAACGACATGACCTCCCCAGCACATCAGGATCCATGCAGTTTCATGCAAGATTTGAGGGACATCACGTGGAAAGACCTTAATAAAGCTCCCCTGTGCTTTTGCAAACATAGACTCATCGTATGTAAACTGGCGCCATGGGACTCACTCGTTACTTATCACTCATTTTCTGCTGTCTTCCTGGTCCAAAGCATGAAGATGCTTTCCCTGCTAGAGATCATGCGCCCACGCTCTCCGCTACCGAGCCCCGAGACAAGGAACTCTCTTGCAAGAATTCGCTACCACCTAATGTACATCACCTATCTCAAACCTCGATATTGCTGATGCTGATCTTTCACAGAGACCGACTTCTCGCTTCAGCAATTAGGCATGGAACTGCGTTTGAGAGATCGGCAAATCTCAAAGTAATGGGCCTGGACGGCTTGTCGTTGTCGGGCAATAACGAGGACATTTGAACGGGTTACATACAAAAAAACCTTCAGCCATGCAATATGTCTGCTCCAATCAAAACTCTCGTCTTCTTTCCCTCCGCCAATCTAGATTGACGTTCTTCAGTCCTAATCAGTATGGCTCTTGCAACGAACTTTGGACATGACTCGAACCTTAGATGTCTTTACTCCTGCCTCTCATGGTTTTGCGGTGACTTAACACTTGGTACAGCCTCGACGACTCATGAGATGCGAATCTTCAGTCAATATCTGCGCAACAGACGTTGAAAGCTGCGTGGAAGATTTAGGCAGACGACCGTGTTGGCATGATCGCACGGCGCATCTAGTAAATATCAGTACGTCAGCCACGTTTGTGTCGGTAACAACGCATTTCCTGCACTTACGCAGGGTTAAGGCAAGGACGTCCACGTCAAATAGCTATCCAAGAATCAAACGCTCAGTGCTACGAACGCGTGAAGCTGACGAATTCCCTAAGACGCGTAGTAACGCGACGCTAGGGCGTGGCTTGCAGTGAACATATCCTCATGGACACAAAGATTAATCATCGCAGATGCTTACTTGCTAGTTGATTGGTCGGCAGAGATGAGCTGCAAATTCCTTCCTCCAAGTCTCGTTACCAGCCGGATGCTTGTTTCTCATTGTCTCGCTTGTCCGCAGTGACAAGTACATGTGCTATCAATGACAGAGGTTGTTCGTTGAGTTGGTTCTGAACAAGCTCATCTGTGTCGAATTGACTCTGTGAAGTAGAACGGTATCGTATGCAGGCTAGCTGTAAACGTCACATCGACAGAATGATTATTCGAGTCTCTGGTGCGGTTGCGCGTCGTTGTCGGGCCCGTTTGTTTCTCTGGCGCGCGAGGTCGTGCAGATATCGCACATCAGCCCGTAGTTTGCAAGCGGCATCACCACACCCTTGGAGGTCCTGAAGCGAAATGACATGTGTACATATTCACAAGGTCTACTATATCACTTTCACGCATCGTATGCGTGATGAGCTCGACTGCTCCAGCTAATGTACGCCCTGAAGCTTGGAGACCTCCAGCTTCAAGGATTTGCGTCCGATCTGCATCGGATCAGGGGTTTGGGCACGGGTTTGGCATGAGTATAAGATTGAAGCCATCTCTCGTCAGCACCATTCCGACTCTTCGCCAAAGGACTTGTACTATGGAGCCATTCAAGCAGATTGGAAAGCATTACTTACAGTATGTTCATTGCATGTTATCGGTCTCCGTTCACTAACGCCGCGCAGAGAGAAATGTTGTCTACTCTCGCCTGAAAAGCTGCTCATCTACCAGATCCCTCGCTTCTCGAACCTCCACGACAAAGACAAATGTTGGTTCATGGCTTACTGCGGAGGGCAAGAGAAAAAGTCTTGTGTGATGAACTCTCCGGACGAGACACATGATGTATTCTTGTTAGCTGAAGATGCGCTACTCAAAGTGTCGGCGAGCCTTGCTCTGATCGCACATTTGTCCGATGAGAAACCTGAATCCATGATACATATCTTTCATGTCAAAATGCGGGAAGTATCTCGAGGCACAGTTCTCGCACGAGATAAGCTGCCGATGGCCAATTTTTTGTCCTCCACTGGCAAATGGGATTTGGTTCTGGTGTCTGGCTCGGTCTTGCTTTCTTCAGAAAATCTAAGCTGCTGGACCGAGCTCAGTGTCAGCGAGGATACCCTCCTGAGTAAAGCAATGAAGAAATTTGTTGCGGATTCAACAAGTGCCCCGGAGAGGTCGGTTCGTCTCCTCGATACACAGATCACTGCTGACTTGGTGTAGGGTTATGCATGTCTACTATCTACAGTGCTTCTGCAAGGACCGAGGTCCACACCTAGCTCACGGCCGCTTCAGCCTTGACCGTGTATATGTCGAGCTTTGCCACCAAGAGAACGGTCCTGATAGAAAGACGATCGTTGTGGTTACCGAGAAGACATGGGCGATCATGAAAGGGAATTTCGAAAGCATCACTAAGTTGTATCCATTGCAAGATGCTTCTGACCTCGACGATGATCGCCTCCATTGGTTCAAATCCAAGATCGAATTCGTACAGTGGCTTGACTGTCACGATCCAGGTGCTAGTGTCGGCGAACATTCAGTCCAAATTACAGTCCCACCTCCATTCAAACCTCCAATCATGCCTTGTGCAGTCCTGAATGCGGATTTGAAAGAAGGGGGATTCTTCGTTGATAGCTGGCTCAGTTAGCACCAACTGGAGGGTGTGCACGTTGACAGCGCATGGCGTATGGATATTCCACTCTTCACCGTGCCTTATTAACCTAACGCATCAATGTCGCGGCAATGAAAGCAAATCTTGAGCCATGGCTGATCATTGCATGAGACGTCGTATCAGCTAGGACAGGTGCGCGCTCTTCAGCCAAATCTTCACTCTTCACGAAGGAAGTCAACAATCCATGGAAGTTCTTGTATCATGCACAAACAGATGGCCCACACGCGTACCCACATCTGCGCTTTTGAGACTTAATTATTTTGCGACGCAATGGAAGCAAGCAAGCGCCATCTCGTCTCGCGCTCTTTAATGATACCAAGGCGCTGCATTGAATGTATGCAGCACGGCAGACTCTGCATGTAGCGCTGGCCACCGCTAAAGCTTCGGGATGCGAGTTGCAGAATGGAGCATAGAATCCTTGACCGGCGCCTCATCATGGCGACAATACTGACAACACTCACACCGATATCAGAATGCCATGCACAGAAAGCGTGCCTCTCCTCTCCGGAGACTCACCTCCAGGTTCTGGTACTTACCGTCTGAGCTACTGGATCAAAGGGCTCTACCTCGCCATACCGAAGAGCAAGCCTGCCGCCAAGGTGATGATCTGCTGCTGTATACTGGAAGTCTTCCTGGGCTGCTGTTCCCTGATCGAATCCTTGATCATGCAATTCCTCGTCTCACGAGACAGAGCATTCCTCATGGCCTTAAACCGTCTAGTCTTCGAAGCCATTACTCCGATGGTTGGAGCGGCTATATCGGCCCTTCGGACGTTCACTGGCAGGGAGACACACAAAAACTTCATGAAAATCTTGGGACAGAGCAAGAGACACTCGTCAGACCATGACCAGGGGAAAGGTCCATCAATGAATAAGATAGGCGCCGTCGACATCTACTGTCAGGAGATCAGGTCACTCTTCCTCAATCTGACCACTCTCTGTATCACTCTGGTTTCCCTCATAGCCAGCGGCTGTTCTGGACGGAGCGTTTGGGTCGCCACGCTACCTTTCTACTCGTTGTGCGACCTTACGGTGATTGCCGTGGATATACTGCGGCGCCATCCCGCGACTTATGAGCTGCTCGCTGCGAAGTCGTCACTCAGCGGTCGATCGTCAGTGACTATGCCCAAACAGTCGAGCGAGTTCATTGAGTACTGACTCTGCTTTCAGACCAAAAGACGCGCAATTGGGACAATGTTTC
>NW_024470116.1:0-18377 GCF_000721775.1 Aureobasidium melanogenum CBS 110374 | reverse complement strand
GAAATGGTAGCAATGCTGACGTCGGAGAGGTCCGGAAGCCTGGTGCGACTAAATCCAAGATTAGACATGGAGGAGGTGTCGTTAGACGAACAGTCGTCAATATCTTCACTCGACGACGCTGTCCAATCAATGCTAATCTCAGGTTCTAGTGCGGCCAGAACGTTCTCTGACGAGTGCAAAGCAGCAGCCAGGCGACTGGTCGCTTCACTCTTTTATTTTGAGCTAGGTTATAAGATGATGAAAAGGGAGGCGACAGATCAAAACCAGCAGACCGGCGTGATCAAGACACATTTGAGCAAAGATGAATTCAAAGCATTCAAACAAGGATATCCCGAAGTAAAATTCAGGGTCAAGGACTTGATGTTTGACATTTCCATCTCGACGGAAGTCAAGCTAGGGAACCCCAATACGGACACACAGTTCAAGGTCGAGCTCGTGCATCCGTCTTGGACGCAGCAAATCAGCGGATCTCCTTTTACGATCGCGCAGCTACGAGAAGCCCAAGCCGACTATCTGCCAGTAGTTCTTCGCAATGGACGTAAACGCAAGAGAGGTTGAGCGATCGCTACGAGTCTCCGGATCGATCACCTAATACACGATCTAATCCTTGTTCTGGTTGGATCTGTAGTCATCACACACACATATACTGAACTTTAATCAACATGCGTTGCATTTTCGAAACCCATATCATAACATATCCTTTCCCCATTGCTCCTGCACTCATGCTCGCGGTGTCTCGACCGTCCTTGATGTATATACTGGGGTCTTTCTCCGCGTCCCAAATACCTAATCACAGTTGCATGTTGAATGTGTGAGAGTTTCCCAATTGCCTAGACTCTCTGATGCCATAGTCCTAGTGGGCGTAAAGGGATGAGTCAGCCGATGTCGATTCACAGAGAATGATCGTAATGCTTTATGTGATATCGACAACCTTCTACATGGATATATATCTACTGTCTCGCAGTAACCTTTATTTTCACAAGTGGTGAAAAATCTCACCTGCACCTAGGAACCACCAGGAGCACTCGTTTGATGGGCGATAGTCCTCATGTCTGGAGAGTACCAGAGAAGATAAGGGGCGCTCGCCTGTTGCTCACGTCCATAGTGCGAGATCCTCGTTCGAGAGACGACAGCCTCAATGTCTGCAGAGCACAAGAGAAGATGAGAGGGGCAGTCCGGATCTTGAAGTCGATAGTGCGTCACATCAAAGAGAGACCGAATCCATGTGTTGCAGGCTTTGACTTCAGTCGCCTGATAAATGCGGCAAAAGAGAGTCTGGAAATGATGGAAGCGATTCCGAGGCAAGGACTCGAGATTCAGAAGGCAGCAGTCAAACTGCATTATTACATATATGAAGCAAAGAAGTACATAACAGAGGGATCCGAAGAAGACGAACCATCTAAGTGGACCGAGGAGTCCTCGCAAGACCTGACATGCTGTATCGAGGATGCAAGAATATTGATCTCAGAAGTCTCGCAAACGATTGTTAGGGAGAGGCTCAAGGGAGGAATATATGCTTTAGGGTTTTACAGAAAGGTATGGTGATAGTGATGGTCAGCGATATTGTTCGACTTCAAAAACAATGATGTTGATTCTTGCACGAACCCAAGCTTAGCAAATCAGAGTTCCATCTCTGATCTAGTCTGACAGAAAGGATCGATGCTTGCAAACTCAACGTGACTCTCTGAATCAGGCACACTTCCCAGCTCAGCCTGTTCTCCAGATTCAATAGGGTCAATTGAAAAGTTGCTCTGACGTGTTGAGGAGGGCGCCAAGTCGAGCGCTTTCTGTTGGTGGTTATCTGCTGCGCAAGTTTTACCATTTGCAAGGACCGTAGAAGATTTTATCGATGCATCTGGCAAGACGGAGCCGGGGCTAGCTATGTGCTGAGGGCTGCTGGGGGCCGGGCTACAGGTCGTACCACTCAATCCATCATCCCTTGCAGGAGCGACCAATATGTGTTCGTGACCCACGCTCCTTGCATCGGGCAGACGAGTTTCTTTTATCAACTCTACATCGTCACTGTCAACGAGAGATCGCACAACCTGTTTCAGTCCATTGTCCTCGGTACCACGGTTCAAACGATCTCCATCCATACCAGACAATGTTCTGCCATCGTGCTGACTGTTGACCAGGGAATGCTGCGGTTGAGTGAAGTTGTATACTTGCAGATTGTGCCCCACTCGTGATACAGGAGACTGGCTTCTCTCTATCAGATGGAGCGGTACTGCGATATCTACCTCATCGATGTCGCCACCGGTCGGCAAGATCATACTGTCTTGACCAACGGATCCACTTGGTTGAGCAGATCTACCATACATGAAAGCCCGGCTTATGATATTGCTCATGTGAGAAGAGTGCATGGGTCTGGTCCCGGTCTCTTCGTTGAGCTTTTCAGGTGTGACCTGTCCTCGCGAGACTGGTTCTAGATCACGACTGTCGCTATCAATGTGGTTTCCTGCCTTATGCCCTTCCCTACTTGTTGTGCGTGGTGACATTGAGAGCTGTCTGGGGTTTTCCTGATCATGTAGCTGCTCCATGGTACCTGGTTGCTTCGCAACCTCCAAAGAAGCGAACTCTTGTGCAGTAAGAGTGGGCAGAAACGCCGAGGCGGAGATTTCTTCTCTGCTAGGATATTGTGAAGCCCGATCACTTAGAGTGAACGTGGAACTATCCTCGTATCTTCCATTGAATCTGGTCTCTGGATGGCGTAATTCAGAACGTATTTCCTTCCGTGCATTGTCGATGATGTACCGATTCATCTGTCTTGCCGCTTTATGCTCTTGTACTCTAGATCGCCAAACGCTTTTGACGGACTCTACATCACTCTCATTGAGGTTCGCAGCATTGTCTGTATCATAGTCAGGTTCGGATGCATGATCTTCCTGAGGACCGGAGGGCTGATCATCAGAAGTAGGAGAATCTGCCATCTGGATGTCGGCCACACTCGCGATCCTCTCATCCTCACCATAAAATAGATCCGGATTATGATCATTCCCAGTGCGCTCTAGAGGCACTGTCAGTCTTGAGGCTTTCATTTTGATACCCTGATGCCCCACAGTATCCTCCTCTCTTGGCCTCTTCTCACCACATCTTCTCTCTGGTGGTAGTGATGAAGGCTGCTCCGGACTCCTCTCTCTCGTTGGGACATCAGTAGCGCTCATTTGGAAGCCCTGGTACGTTTTCGAGGGAGACTGCGCGATGTTCCGTCGATGCGTTGAAGCTTGTGGATGCGAGGCAGGTCTCTGAGTAGGGAGACTGGTTGCCGTCTGACCACAGTGCGCTGCGGGAGACGCAGTATCTGACTGGACGAGATGGTTCTCCGAAGACTCAATCTGTCTTTCTGGTTCTGCAATAGAGTCCTGTAGAGTGCTGTATCTCAGTTTGGTATGATACGACGTTGCCACTCCATCCTGTCCATCAGTAGTCGAATTAGAGGTGGGATCCGTATCAGTTATCATCGTGTTGACTGAAGAAACCGATAGTCTGGGAGGAACACTGGCTAAGAATTCAGTCTTTGTGACTGGTCCATCGGTATTGCCAAGGTGAACACCCTTCCCCGACCCTGGCCGGAGCAAAGGCGACTGGACTGGTGGAATGACAGGGTCCGCTGTTTTATGTGTCGTGAAATTGCTGCGTTCTTGACTCGCATGCTGGGACACAGCTTCTGTGTCACTCATACCGCTATAGCCTTGAGCGATGGCGTTGGTAGTATCGCCAGAACGACAGTCGCCAGAGTCGTCCCGAGAGAGCTCCAAATGCGCATGGTGCGTACCGGATAATGGTGTTTTAGTGGCACCAAGATTGGGTGGACCCTGTCGGTTTCGCTTTGACCGATCACGCCTTTTGTTCCTGTGTACTTCTCCTATTCCCTTGAGTTTCTCTTCCTTCCGCTTTCTGCGATCCTTCGCCGAAACGTGATTCTTGTGAAAACCCCTTGGCAGTCTTCGTGTCAACTCAGTCTCCTGGGTGCTTTGATGGTCTTCTAAGTGTGACGAGCCTTGAGACATGATACTACCCGTGTGGAACGAAAGCTCACTTTCCGCAGCCTTCTTCAGTCCTGTCTCGCGGCTCTCTAGATAGGGCTCGTCTGGTTTCTTTTCGCTTTTCTGTTCATTTTCTCGACGTTGTATAGGATCCATGTGTTGAGCGTTTGAGCTGTTGATCCCTCTATCCTCGAGCGACACTATTGTCTTTCCAATTGACATAAGTGCTGTCTGGCTGGTATCATCTGACGAGCTGTTCAGTAGAGGGTCGACTTCACCTGAGGCAACTGATGGCTGCCCCTGCAAACGTTCGCTTGTTGAGGCAGTGTCGGTGCTTTCAAGTGGTGAACCTCCTTCCAACATACTTCTCCGCGTCTGAATATTGTCTATAGGCACATGATGAGACACCTCCGCAACGCTCTCTTGGATTTTAACAAGATTTTCTTCTTGTATCTCTACGATCCGCTGCATCCGAGCCTGGTTGGGCGTTGGAGTGGCTCTTACACTGGTCGAATAGCCGTCGCTGGGTTTAGCTGTGCCCAGACTATCCGAAGTGATTGGTTCCCCGCAACCATAATCTGCAGCCGTTGCTAAGGACTGCTCGCGCACACAACTTATGGGCTGCTTGTGATGATCGAGGGACGTAGCCGAGTGAACCACTACAGGCTCTGTTCCCCGCATGTTGATGGGAATGGAACTGTTCCCGTCCGGTGAAATACTCTCGCAGATTTCCAGGTTCCAGCCCGCTTCCTGCACATGTGCAGGACCAATGGCGTGCTTTTCATCTTTCCCACCACACAAGTTGACTATCTCAGGTATCCACATTCCTTCCATATCCGCAGTTCTCCAAGCACTATGCAGATATCTGTTTGATACAGATGTTCCTGGGAGTCTTCTCTTTGCAAATCTTGCTCCTTGTATTTGTGTAATCGTCGGATGGTTGGATCTATGCCTGCTCTGTGGTCTGATCCTACTGGTTCGTGTCACCTCGAGCGATGGTCTAAAGTCTATGATAAAACGCGTTTCCTCGGGACTGGGAGCGTGTGGAAAGGCCCTGTTGGTTGTGGCGTCGTCCAGAGGTACCGACTGACGCACCAATTTTCGTTCATTTTCACCTTGTCTAAGCTCGTCGACGCCATGTCCACCCTGAGTTTGCGACGATTCGGATTCACGCTCCGGCCAGGACGCTGATGGTATGGAGAAGCCGGAACAATTGGACTTGTCTAACGTCAGGTCGTCCCTGCGACTTTCCCCAAAGTTTCGGACTTGGGTTTCGTGAGCTGGTGTGGAAGTGACATATCCAGTTCCATCCAAGGCTTCCGGTACATCGACAGCACGCCAAAATCTCTCTAGGGTGCCACATGGCCCATCGCTCTCTACAAAGTCGGCTCGACTATCCTGTACATCCAGCGGAATCTCCGTGATTTCTGGATCATCCTGCAGTTTTCCAAGTTTCTCGCCGATTTCGTGGAGATACTGCGCTGCTTGCTTCAGGCTCGTCACTGCTTCCTCTGAAATTGGTGGCTTCGAGACCATGGCATCGAGCTGGGACTTGACTCCTGTTAGATTGATCACTTGTTGATCTTGGAACGCCTGAGTCTTCTCATTCATCCCAAGTTGCATCTGCATGTGTTCGATCAGCGTTTGCTGTATCTGCCTGTGTTTAGTCAGGGTTTGCTGCATCTGTTTGAACCCAGTCAGTAAATGTCGCATCGCAAACAATGTCTAAGCTACAGACTTGTGAGATTCCTTCTTTGATATCCGCCTGCATCTGACTCTCAGCTTCATCCCGCATGTTGAGCAAGATATCTTTGGATTGTGTTTCGGGACTACCATCCTTCCGTGACTCGAAAGCTCTTCGAAGATCTCGCACTTCCTGCTCCAGCCTCATCGCATGCTTTTGCATGTGTGAAAATTTCCCGAGGATATCGGATCTGAGCTGTAAATATCTGTCAGCACACGCCACTTAGTAGGTACAACTTTGAGCCACAAACTTTGTCAACATTCTGCATCTGACTCTGAGCCATCTGGGCTGAATTCTCCCTCCATTTCCTCGAAAGCTTGTTTGTGACTTCCATACCCATTTCTTGGACACTCTTGAGTTCATCAACTATTCCGAGACCGGCACGGGCGAAACGATCTCTCAACTGTTTTTCGACTCCTCCAAGACGTTTGATCGTCGCGTCGTACGATATCTGCAAATCTCTTTGTGTTCGCGATTCGATTGCTTCGACTATCTCCTTCCGATCCGACAACGATGCATCAGATAACTCTTGCCGTATTCTGGAGATCGCCATCTCAAGTTTTCTGCCAACTTCCACTTGCTGGCCCGATAGGTGATTGTAGAAACCGGAGAGAATATCCTCTTGCTTCTGCATTGTAAGCGTATCCTCGCACTTACAAGACCTTGCAGTCAGTATCTCTTTTACGGTCTCGATCATCCGCGCACTATGCTCTGCGAAGAGTGAAGAGCACATCTCCTCTGTCATTAGGCCATCCCTAGGATTTGGTATACGCGAGGCTTCGGCGATCTTGGCCAACAGACTTTCTTGACGATTCCGGTCCTATGGAGATTCAGCTTGTTTGTTCTAAGGTACTCGATCAGTTTCCATTCTCAATTATGGTTACCTCTTCAGTGATTGCAAACAGTTCTTTCCTCAATCTTATTACCTCTGCAACAACCGCATCTAGCATACCTTTCTCGCCCTTTCTCAAATCCCAGGAGTCCCTGTATCGTGAAGCAGACTTGTCATTTTCTCGAGACTCAGGTTCAAAGCCGGTTCGCTGTTCTCCGAATGGCGTAAACTTGACACCACCCTCGCTATCCGTAATGGATGAACTAGTGTCAAATGCAGCGACGCTGTCCATGTCAACAGTCATCATGGCTGGCGGTGTTGTTGTAGGAACGCCGGATGAACCTCTGGGACAATCGTCTGTGTCGGTAGTTAAGTCTGCCGCTGGGCGCTCTCCATCATTGATCTGCCACGCTGTTTCGGTCGGACTGACCGTGCTGCCATGATTCGATAGAACTAAAATCTCGGCACAACTTATACTCGATACATTTTCTGTTGGCTCATTTGACTCCAGTCCGCTGTTTGCAATGAGAAGATTATAGGTATCGAGCTTCAGGTTGTTACGACGTACCTCCTCCTCGTGGAGTGGGATCAAAGGAGGCGCTGGGGAGTTCGATACCGCCTTCTTGTTATCCTTGACATAATTTGGATCCACATGTTCCCGCAGCTTGTTCACATGTCTCGTCTTGATAGGTCTCTCGGGACAGTTACCAATCTTGCCCCAATTTCCAAGGGTCAAATCGTTGAAAATCAGACGACTAAACAGAGGGGCGGCGTCCGTCCTCCATACGGTGAGCTGAGAAGCAATCTTTGCGAGAGCCATAAGAAAGCGACCACTCTCCTTGTCCCATTGGTAATGATCAATGAGTTCCCGATCCCAATGTTCCTCAATACTCTTCAAGTCCCTTCTTCTGCGACCCGCAGCAGATGTTTCCTTGAAGATGCTACCTGTATCATCGATAGAGATCTGATGACGTTCCAGGAGTTCCTCGATCTCGAAAGCACAGTCTTCCAACTTGTGTTGCTCAGATTCAATGAAAACCTTGATATGATACTTGATCAATTGAGATTGTGCTTTGCCGTGGGATTGTAGGATCCTTTCCAGATATCGTATAACCGCGTGTGCGCCCTCCTCTCTAAGTCTTTCCTGAAGTTTTGCGGACAACCTTTCCATGTTGCGCTCTCACCAGAGATGGGTACTTTGGTCGGGCCGGAATTTCAAGAGGTCATCCCACCCTCTTCTTCCTGCGAATCGAAAGGAAGAGCTGTAAGGCGATCGAGGTTAGGCGCGAGTAACCTAATATGCGTATTGAGATCCAAATGAGGGCGGGCATTCTTATGGAGTGGTGAATGTTCTTGCCTTGTCTACTTACCACAGCTTTTCTGTTCAGTGATTAGATCTGGAGGTTCGATTTAACCTTCTCACAGAGTTTCTACGTGATCACGCGAATGCACACATACAGACCACGAGAGACGATGATACTGATCTCGTTTGTCTTCATTGCAATCTTACGATCAAGAACCAAGGAGGAACACCAACTAAGCATTTACCAATGGATACTACTGGAAAGCGTCGTCGTGTCCGGTGAAGTGCACGAGCTCAGCAGGATACAAATCTCAGATATGGAGCTGAAGACGAGCAGGATGTGGCACTGGCGTCTGCATTCAAGCCCCATACTTCGGCAGTAAAATTGTACCTAGGTGGGGCATATCCGGGTCTCGTTTGTTGAGAACGCATGGTGGGGAATGATGACGTTGGCAGAACGATACTCGCTGAACTCTGCATGCCACTCAATACCCTGAAGGGTCGAGTACCGTGCGCAACCGGTATTCTATATTCGTAGCCAACCCAAGGACCGATACAATACACCATAAGCTGGTGGTCGGAATGAATCTCGGAATCACTTGTTTTTTTCACTCGAGAGTTGGGGTTCCAAAGTGGATACATCTCTGATCCATTGTTCGAGATTCTTCACAGCTCGAACATTGCTTCTATATCTTGTCCAGAGCTCTTTAGCTATTTCTGCACAACCTAGTGGAGAGTCCCAATATAACAACCTATGCTCGACCTATCGCAAGGTTCAAAGCAGGTTCTCCTTCTACAAGATCCTAAACGTTTACTCAATCGAAGAAAAGGGGAAAGAGCATTTGCAGAAGAGCCAAAGAGGGGATAAGAGCGACGGGAGCATTTTGACAGTGTGCAAGAAGTGAGACTTCTCCAGAATCGATATGAGCATCTGCACGAGCGGTTGGTCAACTTAGAGAAGAGATTTCTTGTCCTTCTTGGAGTCATACGCACATTAGGATTCACCCAACAACAGTCTCATTCCATCGAAGATAGACGTATTTCAAAGACTATACAGGGTGGCAAACACTAGGTTGGGATGATGATGCTCGAGGGCGAAGAATTGCATCTATTCGACTCTTTCTAGACACGATTTGGTCATCGATGTATCCGCTGCTGCACCGAGCAGATCAAGCTTCCGAAAGCGACAAAAACTTGCCCGTAGAATTTCCTACAACTTTCACGGTGCAGCGACATAAGCTCACCACTTGCTTCCTGTATTATTTTTCCATTGACATTGCCCAGGAGCTTGCCGGCTGTCAGATCAACCATCAGCCTCATTTGCTATCTATGAGATTCTCAGCGTTACCTCGGTAGAAAGATGCTCATGTTGCTGTCGGCCCCTACCATACTTACGTCTCTCATCGTCGTCTACACAGTATATGCAAGATTCTGTCTTCAATTTTGGGGCCTCGTGAAATCCGTGCGGCAAACGCTCCTCTCACAAGATAATTTGGTCCAAGAGGCAATATTGTGAGTGAATGTATCACTCTGATCCACATCAGGGGTGGACATATCTTCCAAGTCGTCTTCAAGGCCATCCCTGCACTTGGTACGTCTACCTTGACGAAGGATTTACCGATGGAAGTATGCCTATGCGGCCGCTGATGCTCGTGTGCAAGATACGTTGGCTTGATGTAAGTTCCCTCGCACGGCCCAAAAGACCGCTTCGTTGTTGCGAGAACGTAATCTATGCAGAGGTGTCTCGAGTTTCAGAACCAGTACCTCGGGTGATCGACAGATCACATGTGACCAGGCCACTGGTAGGTGTTCGAAGCTATAAAAAGAAACCCCATGTTGCCAGTTTCGTATCCTTCGTTCATTCAGTCACTGGCAACAACAGTACGTTCGGGATGCAAGTAGGTTGGTGATGATGACATAAATTCCTGTGACTTGGTAAGCTTGTGAGGTGATCGTTGCGAGCTACTTAGGATGGGAGAACTTCACCAGCTCTAAAGTAAGCTGAGTCGATCAAATTGAGATGTGGAATGAGTCTGCCTTTACCGCAGAGACGAAAAAGGGAACGGACGAGCTCCCTGAGTCATACCGGTGGTGTTTGTAAAAGCGTTCCTGAAAGCTTCTCCGGCTGTTGCTCCATCTACTGTGCTTCATGTCACGGCGCAGACAAGATTGAAGGCCAACCAGACCGAAAACGATGGCGATCGTGGGTTCAGATCTCCCTTGGTCGTATGATCACAGCTGATATGGATAGCAGGCACGAGAAAGATCTCAGTGCGAACACTCTCACTGTCAGGTGGAGTACGAGACGACTCGATTCCAAGAAAAGCTTCGGAACCATTCTAGGTTTAGGAGGCATGATGCTCTCAGAACAACTATATGTATTCAATTGAGGTTCTGCGAGATACGATCGTCTGTTATCCTAATGATATCGAGATCAATCTTGAGATCACAGTTCCTGGATTCACAGACAGCGTAGGGCAGGGCTTCCGAGCTGGGACAACAGCTAGGGTTCGTATCTCGCAGATCGTCAAGATTTGTCAGATCCGAGAAGGTCAATGTCTCATGACATGGAAGACAGACCGACGGATATGGAACGCATCACGTAGTTATGATGATATCTGGCGGGTTTCGAGAGATACTGATGGATTCGTGCTGATGACCGTGGTCTATATACACTGCATACTTGGTCAATACTTTTCAAGCTATAATGAACCTCTCAATCCAGCCTCACGGTCTCCTACACCAGAGACTCAGTATGGTCTTTATAATGATGGCTGTGTACTACTACATGTCTCCCAATTCGATGAAGCTATCCATCAAGATTCTCTATGCTTTGATTCTCGGGAATCATCTGTCGTGATGGACATCTGGCAATGACGTGCTATCAGAATTTGAAATCCAAGTTGCCTGACCTGGCCTCTATGCATGACGCTCTGGAACCCACTGCCATTCAATTCACCTATCCCATCTAGACCACCTATCCTAATCACATGAGTGTACTCGCTTGCTATGCGGATCTTTCTCATCGAGAAAATCTATGAGGTTCGATACACGGCCAGCGATAAGACAAGACGGACCATTCTGTGATGCATATAAGAGATGCATGACCTCTTGCGCATTAACATGTTTCAAGGAAACTATAGCTCGCGTGTATAACTCTGTTTCTTCAAGCTGACCAGACGGAGGAACTAAAGGCGGTCAAGCTTGGAAATCAGTAAGAATCTTGAGATTTGGACATCCCGGTTTGTGCTTCAGACTAGTGCGTTTGTAGGTGTCCTGACCAGAAGGCCCCAGAAAGCTACATATCTCGGAAAGGAGATTCTGGAGGTTTCTATGCGTCGCTGGATCTGCCATAGAAGTGCTAGAATCTAGCTCATGTTTCACTTCTCGAGAAAGGCGTAGGATGTCCGGATCTTGTTCACAAGGAACATTTGCTTTGTCTAACTTCACTCGAAATATTCTCACACATCTCGCAGTGAGTATCTCGTCGTCTGACTCTGGATCGATAGGAGTTGCTGGAGACTGACTTTCTGCTGACATATTGTCAGTGAGTTGAGCGCTTCGCAATAGAGGTATCCGTAGGAGTTTCGAGTACTTTATGAGAAGTCTTCGCTGGAAACGGACAAGAAGGAACAAGAAAACAATCACTTCCAAGACACGAAGAGCTGATTTGTCCGACGAATTATACCCTGGCAAAAAATTACTAGATGCGATCTTGCTATCAACCTGAATGTCATGATGCTCAAGCTTCACCTGAACGCGATCAGTAACTCTCTTGTCAACGTGATGATTGTCGTAATGCGGTGCATTCATGTTTCGATGTGGGTCCTTGGCCACACGCCTGATTGACCAGAATGTACTAATCTATTATTAGTACAGATGACATGGTAGTCTATCGCGAACACCAAAAGCCAGGAAACTTTTGTGCGAAGCAAAGCATGGTTCAGCAATCGCTAATCTTGAACCAACCATAGGCTATCGCAGCGACCACGTTTCCATATTTAGCTTGATCAAAAGATAGCACCATGTGTTCTTCACAATGCCTTTGGTATTGAGTGAATTGTTGTGTTACTCTGTGGTCTGGATTATCTGATCTGCATGAGTCATGGTGCCGAGATCAAAGGCAGATCCTCTGTCGACACTAGCACAAAAGATTCCACTCACTTACATAAGCCTAGAGATACCGTCCAAAGATAATTCTCTAGGCCTTACAGATCTTGTCTAGAACCGCGAATATTAAGTGAACCACAAATTGGATGCTGAAGCGGTCGGAAGTAATAAGTGGTTGACTCGACTTCTCATCTGGACTGTTGTCGGAGACGCATATTCCATCCTAGCGTTCGTTGTACCAGCTGCTTCATGCACGTACTGAGTAAGTAAATCTGCGACCGAGATGTCGTCGCATTGTAACTGAACACTGCATCATAAGGCCGTCTCGAGACTTGAGGCTTGCTAAACAGATACATACGTTATTGGCGCGGCCCGTACTGAACATTGAAGGATAGTTACAGCCTCTAAGGTAGCCGCTACATTGAACTCGAATTACACCAGCAGTTTGAGCAATGGCTTCCCGTCTTTCCTTGGATCATATCGAGGGCCCTGCTGACAGGCATGGTGCACCGACTATCAGACTGCTTGTCGACTGTAAGAATTCTGGCTGAACATCAGCCCTATCTATGCCGCAGGGATTTGCTATGCAGGACAAAGATCATGCTTAGCTATCTTGGGCAAACATGAGTGAGTAGTGATGAGTCAGGAAAAAGCGAGATGCCAAAGATCACCGTTGTGCCTAGCCCAGAGTCTTGCCCTTGGATTACACAATATGCGCATGACCTGAAACACGAGATTCGACAGCAAAACCACGTCAGCCTCTCATACCTGACGAGTTATAAGTAACCGGGCCAGATCTAGGGAAGATCACCCAGTCCCGCTTCCTCCGCATCAAGATAATGAGAACCATACTTGCTCATCTCCTCTCGACAGCAAGCTTCGCTCTAGCATTTCCTTCTACTCCAGACTACGTAGCGAACGCTACAGATATCGCATCAGGATACACAGTCAAGTTCTCGCACAATTGCCCTGCGACGACGCAGGTGTTTCCACATTTCCTAGTGACTAACGGTACTATCTGTGCGAAGCAAGACAGTTTCGATCAGTCCAGCCAACAGGGAGAAGTCCGTGAATATGAGCTAAAATATGGACCGGAGCATCAATCCACTTGGACTTTTTGGATTGACAACAAAGCCAATAGCACTGGACCCAATGCCAGAAGTTTGGTCGAGGTCACTTGTTTACCGTATTCGGGTCATTGCTATGTGGACATCAGTAATATTGATGCGGTGAGTAATGGTTTCAAGGTGGAGATGGACGCAAAGAATTGTTCCACCGTCGGGCCGCCTACGAAGGTCAGTCCGACCTGTGATCCACTTGTTTGCAGCATTCCTCCAGATTGGATATGTCCCGTTGAGAATCGTTTCGGTCAGGATTCCAGCAAAGGGTATCCTCCCACCTACCTCGATGCTGCCCAGAGCTGCTTGTCGAACTGTACCCTCTATCAAACAGACGAAGCCTGCTGTAAGAACGCAAACAACACCACGCAGACCTGCACAAACCAGAATCCAGCACTACGAGATTTGTGTGAGAATGCATACTCTTACGCTTTTGATGACTCACGCGCTTCGTATGTTTACCAACTTACTCTGGATGGAGATACAGCGATTCACATCACGGCATGCCCTTGACGGTCAAAAAAACTGTTGTCGGATGGAAACCTTGTATTCTTGGACTGTATTAATAGAACATTTCCCTTCCTGGTGGTCTGTCATACGCGGATCTCGTTTTCGTTCCAGGTACGATGCAGAGGCAGGCACTCGTTATTCGGGGATCACCTGTATGTATGCGGCATAGATAGATGGATTGGTTGATATTATTGGGTAGCTAAAGAGCTTCTATCCGACATGAGGACGTTGCCCTCCTCCATATTCATGGTACCAATGCTTCTGTCATGAAGCTGAGTTTCGCCATCGTGAACGTTTTAATAGTGATGCCGATATGAATTTCGACTGCGCTCGTGTTGACAGTATGTATTCGAACACGTCAATCTGAACCGACCGAGCAGGATGCATTCCGCTAATGGTGACTTGAGTAGTACAACACGTTAGAAGAACTCCAGATATACATTCTCCGGTGTTCAGATCGCAATCTAGAATTTCACTGCGAGATTCTAGAAAATGAGGCTCACTAGAATTTGTAATAATAAGATGGGTTAGAAGCCCACATCCATGAGTTGAGAAGAAGTTCTACGGCAATCAGAGTTTCTAGATTGCCCATGATGAAAGTCCCCTTTCTGCACACGCCTCGTTGAAAGAACAAGTCGGTTCTTTTACTTCAGCCCGAACATGAATTCAATACGTATTAGGAAAAGCTTTTCGCTTGCACTGAGACAACAGAAAATTTGCTGGAAGGAGATCAATTCGTTTTTTTACTGAAGTAAACGATCGATCCAAGAACCATCATAGTCAAGGTAGATGATGTTTGAGAGGGTCGCGCTGAGCAAAATGAGCAAGACAGATCTAACACACTACTGTGTTGAGACCGAACTGTTGTGTGGGGTGACGAGTGGACGTATTGCACAATATCATACTATACCTCCCGTTTGGCCTATATGGCGCCCTATTTCGGCATGACTAGAGCGATTCTGAAGCCTTGTATCTGTTCTTCCTCGTTCTTGGCTTCCACCACACAAGTCAGGAAGGTTCTTTTGTATGTAGGATCCATCTGTGCTAGGATTGTCTGGAGTTTTGTCCGTTTCCCAGGGTGGCCATAGATCCAAGCGAAGTACATATCCAACCAGAGGCGAGTTAGTCTATGGTCGCTGTAGTAACTTGTCGATCTTACATGTCGCAGCAGCTGGATAGTAAGAAGTTCATCCGGATTTGGTCCTATCAGGGAGCGTGGCTGACTGTAGTCTAGGAATAGCTGTGTGTAGCATCCCTCCTCAAGCTGCTCCACGAGATCTCGAGCAACGGACAAGTTCATTGCCCGTTGAACTGAGTTGGTTGCAAAGGAAGACATCATGAATGGTTCGGGATAAACTGGGATAGAGATGGATTTGAGACCCCGCAACTCACTGATGAGCTCTTTGATATTGATCGTCCTCAGGTCATAAGCTGGCCGATCTACGAGGTGGACATGATAGATGTATGACCTCGCGGTCCTCGTCAGATCTCGTATAGTATCTGCGTCACGGATGTCAAAGCAGAAGTTGTTCGCGCTTCCAAAAGTATATGCAACCTCTGAAAAGGTATGCTTCGACAACGTCAAAAGATCAGGGAGGACGGATGTAGATGGTGTCTGCTTCTCGGCTCTCGAAGGAGCTGCAGCATCAGATGTGGGCAAGGTTTCTGACTGTTTGTGTTGAACGAATCTGAATGTTTTATCACTCGGGAGCAGAAGGCTCCAGATCATCTCACGAATCTCGGTCGGAAGGCGGAGATAAGCCATTGGACGACCAAGAGGAAGTTCCGAACTCGCAGTAATAGCGGTATCCTGCATATTAAGCTTGTATTCTCTTCCAGATGTAGGGCGTGATTTCGGATGTTGTTCACGTCAATGATTCAGGACGTGACAACGGACTCAGAAGACTTCCACACGGAATAGTCGTTCAAACTGACAATCTAACAGAGATGGTCATGGTGTTGCCATTATCGTCCGTCTCACTCTGTCGAGCTTTACCAAATCATCATTCAAAGCTGGTGATTAAGGTTTGTGCGCTGATATCTTGATGGATATGCAAGAGAAGACACGTAAGGCAGTACTATAGCGTGTGATATGTAAGGGTCATTCAGGCCTTCCTAAGAGCAAGTCCAGACATTGGGTCAACGCGGCTTAGCCATGCGATTCCCTACCAAGGGTTCAACTATGCAGCGCAGGGAAACGACTACGCGTCGTTTCACAACCAGTTTTCCTTGTCAAGGTCCCTGTCCGAGAGTGGGACTTTTTCTAGTGCTAGGTTGTATACAATGATACAGGAAGGCACTGACACCTCCGTGATCGAAGCCATTCCTGCGGCCAAAGCTACCGGGACAAAACTCTTACTGGGCCTCTGGGCGTCCGTAGATACAGACGGCTTTTCGAAAGAGCTTCGTGCTCTAGATTCCGCCATGAATACTTATGGACAAGACCTGAGAGACATCGTCATCGGTATCTCTGTAGGTAGTGAAGATCTATATCGTTCGTCTGTACTTGGGGCCAGCAAGGATAGTGGTGCTGGGCAGGACATGTCTGTCCTGCTTGGTTACATTCAACAAGTTCGAGACAAGCTGAAACTCTCAGTGCTGCATGATATCCCAGTTGGAGTTAGTGCACTCACTCGGTCTAGAAGTCGCAGACTCATGCTAACCCATTCGCTAGCACGTAGATACCTTGGACGCGTACACAAACCGTACTGACAGTCAAATCCTGGAGGCTGTTGACTTCATAGGACTCAACATCTTTCCCTATTTCAATCAAGATCAAGCGACAAGTGTGAATGCTGCAGCCGACTCCTTTTGGAAAGCCTACGAGAGCATGCTACCTTTATCCCTGGGTAAACCGGTGTGGATCACGGAGACCGGATGGCCAACAGTAGATCCCTCGAAGATAGGCGGAGCAAGTCCCGGTGTTGAGAACGCTGCAAAGTACTGGTCGAAGGTGGCCTGCGAGCTGCAAGCTCGCTGCATCAACTTTTGGCGGTATATTCTGGCAGACCCTGCCCAAATGCCGTTCTTCGGCGTCACCAATCTGCGGCAAAGCTCATCAGGGTCGGCTCTATACAATCTTGACTGCGGGGGAAGCGCAAATTGTTCCAACACTCGTACAGCTGCGTTCGCATCGACGACGAGCAAAATCTCGGTGTTATATCAGACGTCGATTGGTGCAAGTCCTGCGCGCTCCTCTGTCTGTTGAATCCGGGGGCAGAGTCACCGCAAGAATTGCTGGACCAAGGTAGACTATGCGGCTGAATCTGTAGACATGATCTGTCATATACATTAGATACAAGAATACCATTCTGTACCGGTCAGTGTCAGAGTGGGTCGCAACATTCCGTTCGGCTTCCGCCTTCAGCAGCAGCGAGCTTCGGACACTCGCTAGCAATCGCTTGCTCCATTCTGAAGCTTGAGTCAGCCGGCAGCAGCTCCATCATGGTGTCCGTTAGTGGACAGAATACTCTTGTCAAGACGACAAGTAACACTTGTAGATTGGGCACCCGTATCAGTGTCAGGAGCTTTGTGTCGTACCAAGATAGCTTTAGCAGATGATTTTGGCTCGATCTGCGGTCTCAGCTATCGATGTGTTCCGGCGCACGGAACAAAGCACCAGGACAAAGAAGCGATAAGACAGGTGAAGATCTTTCTCCACACAAAGACTAGGGCACGAAGAAAGGCGCTAAACTACTTTGGACGATGATTTCTTACGCGTAATTTATATGGGTACTCTCTGGCCCACTCAGGCTTACTGAAGAACAGCACGTATGGCATGATCGAGCTCAATCCCTTGACTTAGACTTAAGACGTATCAAACCCTAGAGACAATAACTCAATCTCAGTTCGTGGATAGTTACCGAGGTCGCGGGTTCCCAGCAGGTCGGTTTCCCACGGGGCAGAATACCAAAATAACACAGCATTGCTGTAAGCGAACAAAGGTGTAATACTGCTGCCGCATGTTCTTGTTCTACACCTTCTACTTCTGGGCGCCGGTAAAACATTTTCATTCTGTGATGGTTCGGCTCATATGCACTCGATACGCCCGGGCCTCCTCACAGATTGTGCCATCTGTGTGAGAGCCAAGGGCAGCTAGCCTGCGATCTTTATGACATGAGCTAAAATAACATGGAGGGTCGGGTATCCTTCTTAGGAGCTGCTAGCTAGCCAGCTAGGGAAGACAAAGATTACGTTTTGATACCTGTCTTCGCATGGCGACAGCCTTCAACACGGAGCAGAATGGAAGACGAACAGTGGTTATACTTGTTCCATGAGTAAGAGATGGGAAGTGGAGTATTGGTATGATTTCAACAATAGGAAGTGTCGTTGCTCAACGAAAAACGAACGTCTCTTGTTTTCTGTAGTGATGGCTCCCGTATGGCACGCTTGTGGATGATGAATCTGAACAGATCACAAATTTGCGATTACCACTCGTCCGACACATACGATGCTCTGGGGTGTGATGCAAGGCTATGTTTTTTTTTCTGGTTCGAGTCAATCAAGACAACTCGTTCGGGCGATCAGACATGGGAGATGATCTGAGCTCAAGCTCGATGGCAGCGTCGCGGTGACTATCGCCAGTGATATATGGTTTTCTCTCAAGGCTGCAGGCCTCTTCTGGAGCGTTGACCAGCAATATCCTGCAACAATTGATACATCTCAGTCGCAAATTCTTTGATCATATCGAGGCTTGCGAGAAGACTGTCTAATTTGATGATGGCGACGACGGGGGAATGTAAGTCTGTACATGTCGGTCGATCCACAGAAAGCT
>NW_024470115.1:0-19352 GCF_000721775.1 Aureobasidium melanogenum CBS 110374 | reverse complement strand
GAATGTTTGAGGGTGTAAGCCTCCTCCATGAGGGTGATTCCCTATGTCGTGTTCTTCCTTATCAGCCGAACACTGCTTGGAGGCAGTTGGATTAAGGTGGTGGTCGTGTTGTTGTAGTTGGATGAAGAGCACTTCTGTGTCAATCTGTTGGGTTCGTTCTGTCTTTTGCTGCTCATATCTGTCTTTGCAATCTTCCTGTTTTGGTGGCGTAGTCGATGGTGGCTTTGACTGCCTTCAAGTCTGGCTGCCATTTGTCTCTCTCGCCGTCCACCTTCTTCCTGTCTCTTTCTGCTGTTGAATAGCCTCCCAGTGCGTACGACACGTCCCAATATCTGCTACTGTGCGCTGAATTCATCGCCTGCCTTTCGTTCCTCCACCTTGAGCATGAGAACAGGAAGTGTGGTACTGTTTCTGTCATTCCGCATTCACATCTGTCTATGTCTGCAACATTGATTTTGCTTAAGTACGTGTTGAGTCTCGATATGTTTGTCCTTAGTTGGACCAGTATGGCGGCTGCTGTTCGGTTGAGTGCGTTGTATATCTTATTTGTGTGCTTTCCTGGTAGTGCCTTATCAATCTTCTGAAGGTGTTTGCTTGTGGTTGCACCATAGAAATCCTGTAGCTTTAGCTTAAATTCCATGACTTTTGCTCTTGCGTATATTGCTGAGATCGGGATTTTAGTTGCAGGGTTCGGCATTGGTGAATCGATTTCTGTCGCCTTCTGGGCTAGCTCGTTCGCCCTCTCGTTGCCTTTGACTCCCTCGTGACCTGGGATCCAGTGGAGCGAGAATGTCGCTTTAGCGATCTTCTCTTTGATCTTCATGACTAGGCCTAGGCTATCATTGATCTTTGCTGATTGAATACTTCGGAGCGCACTCTGGCTGTCAGTAAAGACTCTGATCTTCACTCGTCTGTTGCGTTCATGTGATAGGCCTTTGATAGCCATCCATATCGCTTCTAGCTCTGTCAGATGGATGTTCGTTTCTTCAGCTCTCCTTATTGTTCTTGACGCTTCCCATGCTGATGTCCAGATCCCTATGCCTGCTCGTCCGTTGCGGACTAAGCCATCTGTGTAGAAGTCGATTGTTGCTGGCTGCTCTGTTGTCGCACGCTTGGCTGCCTTCTTGTCTAGTATATGGACATGAGCTTTTAGGCTCCATGGTTCACATCCTATGGCAGGGATTTTCTCAGCTCTATTTGCATTGAGTTCCTCAAACAACGCTGCTGCTTTCCGGAGAGGTGAGTTGAACCGTCTGATTGGCTTCGTCTTAGCAAGCTTTCCATGGATGTGTGAGTCCTCTAGTTTCTGGATCGAGATCCAGAACCTAAGTGTCTGTTCATGCAGTCTTTGTTGCAGGGACGGTATCCCTGCTTCTAGGACTGCAACATCGAGACCCAGCGTTCCAAAGCCTCCTACGATGGCTTGTGCTGCAACTCTCTGGGCTCTGTGTAGAACTGATAGCGTTTTGTTAGATACTGCCAGGTACCAGACCGGCGACGCATAGTCCATGACTGGTGCAACTGTTGCTGTGTACAACTGCCGCATGGTTGATGGGTTTAGACCTTGCAGTCTTTTCAGAGCGAGTGCTGCTTTCAGTGCTTTCTCTGCTTTTCCCGCTAGATGTTCTTTGAATCAAAGTCCCTGGTCTAGGATCACACCTAGCACTTTGGTCGACTGGCTTGGCTGTATCTGGTCTCCTTTGTAGCATAGGGGCATGTCGTTGTCTCTAAGCAGACCACTGTATCTTGTAAAGTGGATGAATGCTGTTTTCGAGGCTTCGAACACTGCACCACTCTCCCTTTCCCATCTTTCTAGTTTCGGCAGTATGTCTCTCTGGATTATCCTTGTGTTCCTTTCGGCAGAGTTGCTAACTACCCACGCGGTATAGTCATCAACAAACGCCATGGACGCACCTTCTTTAATTGCCATCTGTACTAGATCTGCATTGAAGAAGAGGAACAGTATTGGGGCAAGCGGCGATCCTTGTGGTAGTCCTGACTGGGGTAGGTCCTTTACCTCAGATGTGAAGCCATTTACCACTACACTCGCCTTCCTGTCAGTGCAGAAGTCTTGGATCCATTTGACCATGATTTCCGGAATTCTCCTCTGCCTTAGCCTTTCTAGAAGTGGTCCTGTTGCAACGTTGTTGTATGCTCCTTTGACGTCGAACGAAACTAGTGATAGCGTCTGTTTGCCTCTCCACGCCTCGTAGATTGCTTCCTAAAGGTAAGAAATGGCTAACACCGTCGACTTCTGCTTTCTTGCTCCGAAGTGATTGTTCGGCAGGAGTTTATGTACCTCCGCGAGGTATAATATCCGGGTTGCTATTACTGCTTCCATCACCTTTCCTAGCGTTGCTAGCAGGGATATTGGTCGGTAGTTCTTTGAAAGAGTGTAGTCGTCCTTGTTCCCCTTCTTAAGTGGAACAATCTTTGCTACCTTCCAATGTGATGGTAGTTTGCCTTGTCTTAAAGAGGTTGTGAAGAGTGCATGGATTTGCTGTTGCAATACTGGCCAGACTTCTCTCCATACTCTAATGGTTAGACCATCGCTTCCTGCTGCTTTATCCGGACTTGCAGAGAATAGTGCCTTCTTAACCTCGTCTATTGTCAGTTGTTCGCTAAAGACCTGTTCTGCAGCACTGTCCCTTGTCTGCTCTGGCCTCTAAGGGGTGGGTGGTTCTGGAAAGAAGCTGTGTAACAGTTCCTTTACAATCCTTGCTTTGTCTTGAATGACCTCCCCTTCTTGCCCTTCGATCGATGCAATCCTGCCGAAGCTTAATCTCTTGTTAGGGTCAAGGTATTCGGCTGCCTTCCAAATATTCGCAGAGTCTCCTAGGAATTCTGTCCAGTGCGCCTCCTTGCGTTTCTTGATCGCGTGATGAAAGTGATGTCTTGCTATCTTTGCTGCTATCTCAAGGCTGTCGTCTCGACTGCCTTGTCTCCTTCTTGACCTTGCTAGGTTGCGAGCCTTGGTGTACACTTTTCTTAAGGACGTCAGATCGTTTGTCCACCATTCCTTCGCGTACTTTGATGGGTTTGCCTTTGGGCAATGATGATCTATCGCCGTCTGAGTAACTTCTTGGATGTAGCCTTACATTACTTCGAGATCGTCCGTCGGGAAAGGGTTGTTGGCTAGGTGTCGCTCTATCCTGTCTCGTATTGCTTTCCAGTCTGCCTTCTGCAACAGGTAGCGTGCGGCTGTTAGGTCTTCTACTGCCTCTCCCATGCCTATGACTGTATGGATCGCCCTATGGTCTGAGCCATATTCGTTCTCGAACACATGACAGGTATCTCGGTCATCGAACAGTCTTTCGCTAGCCATAGTCAGGTGAATTGTTGAGGCTGACCCATTCCGCTCCTATGTCGGCACTCCTCTCTGGGTGAGAAGCTGTAGGTTGTTCTCCTCGATCAAGTCTAGTATCCTGCTACCTTCTCCTTGTCTCGTCTCTAGGGCCATCTCATTCCCTCCCCATACAGTATCATGTCCGTTAAAGTCCCCTGCAATAAAGACTTCAAACTCTAGGTTGTTATTGCGCTCTCTTGTGATTGCTTCTTGAACCTCTTGCAGCCGGCTATGTAACTCTTGCTCGTCGGCCTCGTTGCCGTGGCCTATGCTCGGGATGAACAGCGACGCTACTAGTATGCTGCGGGTTCCATGTTGAAGAATGACTGCTGTAATATCGTTGCTGTTTATCGTGAGTTGTGTGTATTTGGTATTGCTGTTTATCCACATGCATGATCGGATCCTTTGTGTCTGGTTTTCTCTTTGTAGTGTTTTTGGTTTTATGACCTCAAAGTTAGGACCAGCTCCGGTAACATGCAGGTTTCCTGCAATCTCCCAGTAATGTGGTTCTTGTATAAGAATGGCATCAAAGTCCCAGATGCCCGGGTCATTGTATAAGGCATCCTGAACTCCTAAGCTCCTGTGCAGATTTGCTTGAAGAATGTTTTGCGTACTAGTCATGAAGACGTAGGTTGATTTCCCTTGTTGCTTTCTGTACTCCGGGCATTTCCTGTAGCCTACTGAATGATTCCCTCCACAACTACAGCACTTCGGTTCGCCTAGCTTGCAAATGTTGTGTCCTTCTTGTGCACACTATGAGCACCTGGCAGTGTTCTTGCAGTCCTTCTGTGTGTGTCCAAATTGATGGCAGTTGTAGCAGGACCTTGGTCCTCTGTTGTCGTGGAAAGGTGAGACTTTGACCATGCAGCTAAACAAGTACACTTCTTCCCCGTCTGCTTGTTTCTGGAGCAGTTTCTCTACCTGTTCTTTCGTTGCTAGCTTAGCTACTGCATATACATAGGGGGTGTGCTCCTTTGGTCTGCCTAGCCATCTCATCAGCTTAACTTCTACTTCGTTCTCCTCTGCAAAGGCCTCTCGTGTCTCTTGGCTAATCGCTCCAGTCTAGTGATCTGTGGCTTCTATCTTGGGAATGAAGTCCACCTTAATAGGGTACCAGGTGGATTCGATGAGTCTTGCCCCTTCAAGGAACATAGGTAGCCATTTATCTACGTGTACTCTCGCTACTTTTTCCACTTCCTTATCGATCTTGAAGTATGCTAGGTGTACGTCCTTGTTTGTGTGTCTGGTCATCAACTGATTAAGGACGACTTGGTCTAGTCCTTCATTAGACCTAATTGCAGCTAGGATTCGGTTCTTGGTTCTTGTCACCAGATTTGTTCCGGTGTATCCTTCTGTTTCGAGATACTTTATGTCTAGTACCATGTCTGCTTCTTGTTTGTTTCTTGTCTTCTTCATCGCACTTCTAATCGACGTTCCTACTGATATTGGGGGTGACTGTGGAGGTCTCGCCTGGTCTGATAGATCGAACGATACCGATGTCCTCGGAGACCTGACTGGTTTTATCTCTGCTTCCTGGCTTGACAGCTGCACTCCACGAGCTGCAGTACTCGCATAGGAATCAGTCGTTCCTGTCTGTAGAGATGATGACTGGAGGGAGCCCCAATTTGGGGCTGCTTCCTGTAGACTCTTGATGTCTAGGACTAGCGTCGTGACTGTCGTCTGCAATTGTCTGATCTCCTCCCTGTATCTGTCTTCTTTTTCTTGTGTTTTTCTTTCTCTTTCTTGTTCTTTCTCTTTTCTTTCTTTGGCCATTCTTTGCGCTGCTAGCAGTTGTCGCATGATATCGTTCATCGTGACCTCTCTAGGTGCGTCGCTGTTTCTGCCCCTGCTAGGTGTCGGGCTGCCCTCGGCCTGGTGGCTGATGTCCCTACCTTCCCTTTCTGCGCTCCTAGTCGTCATTCTTGTAGCCATAGGCGAGGGTCTCTTTCTAGGCGTATCCTCTGCCGATGCAGAGTCGGAGTCGTGGTTGGATCGGCTGTCGCGTCTCGGGGGGCTTCCCTCTGCTCCACCTTGTGGTCCTTCTCTTTTTCTCTTTTCTGCATGATACCTGTCTCTCATGAATTGGTCTCCTTCCTCCTGCGTTTTAGCGCCTCCCTGTGTTGTCCCATCGTTTCTCCCTTCTCTTGCTATACCACCACCTCTCACTCCCCCTCGGCCTCTCGGAGCTGGCATCTCGACCCTGCACCGTGGCGCTTCGCTGCAAGTTCACCATAATCACCAGGAGACACTGCTCCAGCTCGTAGTACAATAATAATTGGATATTTCAATCAAAATTTCAGAAGTTCGATCTCCTCATGTTCTTGAGGGAGTGATGATCTGCATCGCAGCTTACTTGCCAAGTTGGTGAGCTGACAGGGTCATCCTGTCTGCTTACCTGTCAAGTGGGTGAGGATCTACAGGCGGCTGCCTGGCTCACGCTCTTGGCTGGTGACGACCTAGCCATCCAACGGCGGATCGTAACATCAATGTCTAGGAAGTTAATGGATCTAGAAGTTAGAGGGCATAAGTAATGATTTTGTATCTTGCATATCTTGCATATCTTGCTCTAGAAGCAATAACGGGTCGGAGTTAAGCATAGAAATGGAGTATTGTTAACTTGATGAATTCATTTTGAAATAGCGAAGCGTAAAGAGTTGTATTATTATAACCTTCAAAACAAAAAGAACAAAACTCTTAAGTGACTATCCCGGCTATGCCGATAGATTGACGCGCCAAGCATAACGCCAAATCTAAGCGTATCCGGTCATTCCGATGTCTAGAAGGGTCTTTTCAATGACGTATAGAATATATAAACCCGACTCAACTGCCTTGAGCGCTAGAGACCCGCATGGAATAGCGCTTTTTGCGACGGTCGGCTCCTCTGCACGTACTTTCAATTGCTCTATATTTATATCGCCTTCCCCTCTTATCGAACAACAAACTGAAACGAGGACTGACGCTGCTCAAAGACTTTCCTCTTCAGCACTGGAATTGCTCTTGATCCGAACGAACCAACAACCCTTGGGCCGCGTATCACACTTTCCCACTCTGGAAACTAACTCGGACATGATGCAATCGAACCCAATTAAGCAGAATGCACATGCTCAAGGGCCGAAAATTCTCATATTTGGAGTCGGTGCGGTTGGCACTTGTTATCTCCACATGTTAATGCAAGCTGGGTGTGAAGTGACTGGAGTTTGCCGGTCAAACTACTCCGCGGCGAAGCAGAATGGCTTTACTTTGCACTCCGCCCTATTTGGCAACCATATTCGCCTCCACCCACGCGTTGTACGCCGGGTCAAAGAGGTTGAAGGAATGAGCTTTGATTACGTTCTGGTCACTGCGAAAGCCTTTCCTGGAACATCCCCGAGCACTGCGGCTCTTCTCCGACCTGCGATCAAATTAGGCCATACATCCATTGTGATTCTCCAGAACGGGATCGGAATCGAAGACGAGTACGAAATGATGTACCCTTCGAATCTGATCATTTCCTGCGTGGTGAATCTGCACGCAACGCAGCATTCATCAGCGATTGTCACGATGGGATTATCGCAGCTTTTGGAATTGGGAATATTCAGGTCTCATGATCCCCACAATACGAAGCAGCAACCGCCCGTAGCAGTGACGGATTTTCGCAATCTGATATCGAAGGGCGGAGGTAAAGCGACTTTGTTTCAGGACATCCAGCCTAGGCGCTGGACCAAACTGCTGGTCAATGCATCTTGGAACCCTGTCTGTGCTTTAACCCGTCTAGACGACGCATCCGTTCTGCAGTCATGTCCCGAGGCCATGGAGTACATTCGACGTTTGATGAGCGAAGTCATCAATGTTGCACATGGCCTTGGATATTTCTCAGTCACTCAGGCGGCAGCTGAAGAGAGACTTGATGCCATAGCCAAACAGTCCTCTAAGTTTGGTCATGAGCCTAGTATGTCCGCGGATGTACGGAGGAAGCGCCCTTTGGAGATTGAGGCTATCTTGGGTAACACAATCCGGATTGCGAAGACCAAAAACGTAGAAGTGACAAATCTGGAAGGACTATATGTTCTGCTGTGCGGCCTAAATATAGCTCTAGAACAATAAAGTGTTCATAGATTACAGAGATCTTCTGGCGACTCTATCAAGGAAGACCATGCGCTTTCCTCTGCGCCACAATCTTGTCCAGCGCTGCCTTTATCTTTGGTCGTACCTTGAGTGCTTCTAGCCAAGCAGTATAATGCAGATACTTCTCAACCAACCCTACACCTTTCTGGAGTTCACGCAGCAGACCTTCTCCTGTGACGGCTCAGGTGACGAAGGATATATCAGCACAAGTGCATACATCGCCGACCAATCATCCAGTCGCGTTGCGTTGCAAAGCATTGTCGAGGACGCCAATTACAAGGAAGATCTCGATGACATAGCGATCGATGGCGGAGAGGAGTTTCTCCGGGTGGAATCTGGTGAACCATGTTGCTTGCCCGAAGTATGGACCTTGTCCTACTCGAGGGATCAGTATACCAGTATCAAGATTCAAGAGTGCCATTTCATACCCGACACTTGGACTGTCAACCATTTAATCAATGCATATTGCTCAGGTGTACGGGAGTAAGAGAGTTTTTCTTGCTTGTCGTACTGCTCGATGAGATATAGGATTATAGCTCCTGACTACCACACAACTATATCGGATGTATAAGAACAACTCGTGCGTGCTACAGCATACTTACCTCCCAGACAGTGATGTTTGTATTCGGATCTTCAATGGCGGGAAGACGACTATTGGGGTTGAGCTCGAGATATTGCGGCTCTTTGGTCTCGTTAAACTCGAGTGGAATGTCGAGTGCGTCGAGTATCATGTGGACTTTCCTGTTCTCGCAAAGCATGTCAGCTGATCTTATAAGTTGCGATGCAGGGACGGCATGGATCTTTACCACGGGTTTGGTCCTTCCCAGTGAGCCCAGAGACGAAGAGGTTGCAGTGGTATTCTTCTGCGAGTGTCAGCAGAGATGTCGAATGGTATTTGCAAATCAGTACCTTAGTCGAGAGCAGCACTGCCATGATTTATCATGTAAGGTCCCAGGCAGCAATGTTGCAGCCTGATACTTCTACCCCGCTGGTCAGCAGTGAGATTGACCAGTCAGAATATGGAATCGTGCGTTGTGCATTAGATGCCGCTCGAGTTATCCTTCGTCGTTCATTGGAAGCTCATCACAGAATCAATCCTTCTACATCCAGACAATCATTATTCGAAGATATAGAAGTAAATGTAACAGCGTTCCAAGGAGGATATGGAGAAGTCAAAGCCAAGTCAAGAACGAGAAAAGCTGAGAGCGAAGTCACTGCAGCGTGCCCCTGCCGTAGGAGGTAGAGCTGAGCCCGAGAAGCATGAAACAGAAGAAGGCGACTTCACGATCATCGGTACCGACGGGGGCACTGGTCAGTGACGATCCTTCCGGCCTTCTGTGGTGATTCGTATTGGAGATATGTGGAGTCAGGGCAGCAACGGTCAGGCGTGAGGGTTGGCAGACAAATTTCACGCTACCTTTGACCCTTCTCCAGCACAGACGAAACGACAAGGAGTAATGAAGTCGTAAAAATCGACTCGCTATAAGAGCAATACTGTTTTCCGAAAGCTGCAGACAGGGATTCGGTAATCGAACGCTCGCATGAAGGATGCGACGAGCTCTCGCAACCTGATATGGACATGCCAAATAGATCCACTCGGAGTTGAAGGCGCGTTGAGACGAAAGGGGATGGTGCGTTGGGTTACAGGAGTCATCGAGGATGAGGTGAAGGTTATCCCAGATAGGGAAAGTACGGTAAGGTTTGTAGAGTCCTACTAGCTTCTTTGGGTTGTGATCATGGCTCAAGATGCCGACAGCAGATGATGCATTTTAGGTATCTATATCCTTCTTCAGGCAGATGAGATCAATTGTCCGTAGGTAATCCTATCGGTCTTGTTGAGCTACGCCCAGGCCTCTTCATCTTGTCACTAATCTTCCTGAGCCCACCCAACCCATTATACCTTTTGGTCCACTGCCCACGTCAAATCCTCTTGTGAATAAACATAACCACAGTCAAATCCAGTATAGAGTCGCGTCTGAGATATTCAGAGCAGTTACTTCAGCCGAACTTTCCATCGGAATACCCCACAGCGAAGAAGTTGTTCACCAACTGCTGTAGTCGTACACGCATGTAGCCTCTGTACTCAGTCGATGAAGTCTCATCGGCGGCCATATCTGTGGGCTGTACATAATCCGGATCCACTGCGTACACCCATGCGTCGTCGACATTTGCCGTTTCAGACATGAGAGATGCAACGCACTGTTGTTCTATGACCAGAAAAAAATTTCCTTAGGATGCCATCGCGAAGTGCGCCACCATCAGTCTGCGTGTCTGCCCCTGTCCGCTGCCTCTTGGACAGGTGTTCACGGACGCTGATGAAGTTTTGTCGCAGTACGTCGAATCTTGCTTCAAGCTCAGACGTTGTATAAATATCCTGTGTCTCGTTGGGTATTGCCACAAATCTGACTCGTCCGGGTTCAGGGTCATTTTGAACAGGTTCTGGGGGTTTGTTGGCGGTCTCAGAGCGTCGACGCTGTACAAGCGTAGGACAGTCGGGCCAGTCAAAATTCTGCAGTCTCCATCTGAATCCGATCGTGTCTCCACAGCCGGTAGCAGTCCACGCATTGAAGAGGGCAGCATCTGTTTTCGACTCAAATTCCTCGTTGGCAGCCTCAGAATCGCAGAATGCGGCGAAGCCACAGTCTTCGGCGTACATTTATAGTAGTGGTGGTGGCTCAGGAGGGCAACAGTGATTCAGGTGAGTGACCTAGACATCATTATGCATAGTCTCTACGTGTTGTAATCTCTCCTTCATCGTCTCAAAGATCTGGAAGGTTACAAGGTCTTGTCGTGACCAGTTTCTCAAGCATTGACTCATTGCGATAACCTTCTGTGATAGCCGTGATCGATGTGGTCTCACCATCAATCCTGTAGAGCTGAACACTCTTTCTGGTTCATCTGACATCACAGGGATAGTAAAAACATTAAGTGCCATCTTTTGAAGCCGCGGGAATGTTTTCTTAATGGCATAGCCAGTCTAGAACTCCAAAGGAGGGGTCTCAAGGGCAAAGCGGTTTCGAGAACGTTGACACCACTGTTGGTATTCATCATCAAGAGACCCAACAATATCATCCTCAAGGTCAAAAAGTGAAGACTTATGACGCTTGTTGGGGGTTTGCTCTACGTGTTCAAATCGAGCCGGAAGTTGTCTATCCGAATAGTCTTTTCAAAGCTTCGAAACCCTTGTCTTTGCGCTAGATATCCAGGCTGGTTTGAACCTCCAGATACCCTCAAGATAACTCCAGGTATACGCAGTATGGAAGACAAGGGCAGCAACATATGCAGCAGAGCGGTCTGTAAGCTCATAGTATTTGTTGAGTTTCATCCATCCATGATTGATCTTAGCATAGAAGAGGTCATTGACTGCTGGTAAGGCTTCCTTTATAGGGGTAGGAAGTGGAGGAGGAGGGGGGGAGGTATTTGAGTCTCTTGTTGAGAAGGCCGTGTTCGTCGTGATTGGCGCGTTGATGTTGTAGAAGGGATGTTGTGGTTAGAAGAGTCCTGAGTTTGAGTCTGCGTATATAAGTGTTCAATGGTGAATTGAGACTCTGGAGGGGTTACAGCATGCTGACCTTTGAGTTGCTTAAAGTGCTTTAGTAACCCCTCCATTAAAGGGATCACCTGCTAGATAAGACTATAGCTGCCACGCTTGCCATGGCCTTGAAGGATCATAGTAGCCTCTTCTAGTGGTTGCAAGAACTCAAGGTAGTTGTTAAGCATTTGCCAGTCCTCACTAGTAAGCGTATCATCTGATACTGGAGGCTTCTTAGAAGTATCCAGAGGTTAGGCAGAGCGACGATTCTTAGCAATAATACCATCCTATTTGCTATGCTCTTCTTCGATAAGGTCTGCGATCGAATCCTTCTGTTGTATTGCTCTTCGAAGCATATAAGGGAAGGAGTTCCATTGTGTGTTGTTATCTGCTATAAGCTCAAGTGTATTTGGCTTCTCTTCACTAGATGCCTCATTGATATGGGGGTGGTGGACTTGGTAGTTCCGGAGTTGCTCACGTTGTTGAGGTGAGGCACGAATCCATGTGACAATGTTATGGATCTTGCCAAGGGGACTACGCTTCCGCTAGAGTTCAATGTCATTAGACTGAGTAAGCTTCTCCTCAAGAGCTTCTGGTTCTTTGCCAAAAAGTAGAGATCGAGCAACAAGGTTAATAACGTGACTAATACATCGAATCCGGCGCTCAAAGTGTTGTTGGTGCAATGTTAACACCTGTATGACGGCCAGTTTGATGAGGGAGGCCAAGAAGGAGCGTCCTAAATTCTCCTCTAGCATCATAAAAGTGTGCAGTCATAGCGCAGAAAGCCTGCATTGCTCTTGAAGTCCAAAGGTCAAATGAGATGTGGATCTTGCTCTGAGATGTGTTGAGAAGCTCTTTAATTAAGCCAACATTTGCGTCATACGCAACTTCAATCCAGGAAGCAATTGTTACGTGAGTTGGAAGGCACCCTCGCTTCTCACAAGCAGGGTTTAGATATGTTAGAATCTTCTGTAGTCGTGGAGATTCAAGTGTAGTGAAAGCGTGGTTCTCAGAGACCACGTAGTCAAGTAACAACGCCTTAAACTCAGATGGAACGAACTGAATAAAGTACTCGTTGATAGCATCGTTGAATGGAGGAATTGGTGGCCGGCTAGATGAGGCCCCTGAGGAGGAGAGTAAAATCCAAAATGTTCGAATCGTTGTTGCCCAAGGATTTATCGCAATCGTACAACTTTGCGGAGAAGGAAGTTATTAGCTGCCTAGGTTTAAGGGTTAAGCTTACATGTCTGGGGAAGTAGCGCATGTTCGGTTTTATTCGTGCGCTGATTGGCTGGCGTCCCATGTCCTTAAAGGGCACCTATACTTATAATTATACTTAGTATAGGACCAGTATCAATGCTTATACAAAACTCCTTAGGTAGTTTTGTAGCTTGTTGATGTTCAGTTCCTAGAAAATTACTTAGGTAATGTTTTAACATAAGATATCTACCTTAGTAGTTTCGTCATTGCCGCACAGAGAAATAGTTCTACTACTTTTGCTGCTTTCAGTCATTGCCGCATAGAGAAATAGTTCTACTACTTTCGCTGCTTTTAATCTTACTGACTAAGGCTTGGCAGCCAGTGCTATGCCTCCCGTCTTTTCCTGGCTCTTTCTTGTACCAAACCAGGTAAACACCATGCTACCACTACAAGCAGATTTGAAACCAAACACTAAAAGCTGCCTATGCTATATACTCTATGTAATTGGCATTTCCAGCCTCCTAATTACTTACTATCTTTAATAGTTCTATGCTACTGTCAACTACGCGCCCGGAACATCTCTAAGCTGTTACACACACATACCTTATACCATGCACCGGTAATTACATATTGTTGTAGATATCCTACAAACTTCTACTACCGGCGCCGCAACCTATACAAACCCCTCTCTGCTACCATGTAAACATCCATACTGCATGCCTCTTTCTTTATGCATTCCTCAAGCCATAACATTGGCTAAAGACCGTCGGCCTGCTTTGGTTGTTTCCACTTTATCGCCAATCATTGGAACACCTTTATTTCAACCCCCAAAGTATCTACCCTATCGCTTACTTCCCTGCAGCTGCTCATTTAAAATCAACAAGGATTACTTTATTACTTACCTCCTTACAGCTACTAACCTTGCCATTCACTCAGCCTACAACCCTACTCCGATCAGCAACTATTTATTCTTATACCACGCGCTCTTCTTCCTACCCTCCTCTATCCTCCTTGCTCAACAAAGCACCATACATCCTTTTCTCCAGATATAATCCCAACAACATGGCAGACACCCCTCGCAAACCACCACCAAAGCGCGCACATCCAGAACACACCACACCCTCCGCCCCTGAGAGAACCCGTAGTAACCACACCACTGCCGCAACCAATGATCCAAATGGCCCACGCGACCTTATCTCCCTCGGGACAGTCCTCACTTTCGCCAAAGATGAACTCCCCCCGCTCCTTAACACACTCGACGAATACCAGTCCAACCTTAAGCATATCATCCGCATCGTGAATAACATTGATCCTAAGATCTCACAAGTCGATTCAAAAGAGATGGCGATTCGCAAGGGAACTCCAGAACAACCCATTTACACCGGTCCCGATGGAGAGGCATACCTCGATCCTGCCCGTCCACCTACTCCCGAAAGCACCAGAGACGAGTTCTCTACATTCTTGTACGCTGACCATGACGACCCGCCCGATCCTCGTTTCGAGCTACGTGCCAAGGCTTTCCTTCCGCTGCTCGAAGCAGTCAAGCACCGTCCTTCACATAGAACAGTCGATCTGATCACTGGCATCTACGCACGCATAGATGCTCTTGAGCACGGCACCAAGTTCGAGCCTTTTAACTCTAGGCACGAATCTGAGCATGACGCCAACCTAGTCTACATCATCCAGCTCCTCGAGGCAATCGCCGATAACTTTCAGCGCGACGATTACCAACTTGACAATTACGACAAGCAGGTCTTGCAGCAAGCTGCCGGATATTGCGACCAGCACCAATGGCGTCGCGTAGAGACTACCTTGTCCAGACTGCTCAAGAACATCATGGGATGCTGGGTGGAAGGTCAGAGTACCATCTTGCTTGAATCCGCCATGCAGGCACACAACCTCGCAACCCGTAAGAAGAACGGAACTGGCAAAGCCCCTGCTAAATAGAGAGTAGTCTGAGAGCATAGATGGTTATGGTTGCTACATCAGATCAGTAGTTCAGTTGTATATGATTGATGTAGAAGTGGTGTTTGATGAGTAAGGATAGCGACTTCTCCAGATTTGCGCCTTCCACTCCGCTATTGAGCGGCATATGTCGTGAGCAGAGACAGCCAGTACCGTGTAAAACAACCTAGGTAGTTTTGTACCAATGTCTTGCTTGTTTTTACCTACTTTGTCCATTGTCTTAAATTGCTTAGGTAGTTTTATACCAATCATAGCATATTTGTTACCTTTTCCTATCTCCATGATCCAGAATTGATGCCAAGACAGTAAAGCTTTGTCTCCCAGCCCTGCATACCAAGGCAACAAACGGATTACAAACAGATGTCAAACAGGTATCTAGCCTACTGTCTTCCATATATCAATTGCTATTCCTTCCAATAATCAACCGTCACTCTTTCCATATTGTCTATATATATTCACTGCAGAACATCGGGCATTCTGTCCTAATGCATCTGGTTGCAAAAACATCGCTCCCTACATCCATTTACACCACGGATTCCTGAGTCCACCACAAAATGCCACCGTCTTCGTCGCCCTGTCAGCTATCGCCCCTACGCACCATGCGTCGCCATACAAGCCCTGTCATCGCCATTAGCTTCGCATCAAACGACTCCCCTTGCAGAATTACCAAACGCTACCGACAAGAAGAGGCTACAAACTAGAGTGTACCGCTACAGCTGCAACGCGACTGTGCAAAACTCTACTGCTTCGAATGCGCATCTCAACACCTGCCTATATATAACATCAAGGTCGCTGTCGCCAATGCACACCCTTGATTGCCTGTCTAGCAGTACCGGCAACATTTGCTCTAAGCCATAACTGGACGTCAGGTTGCGACACCGCAGCTATCAACTGCACGACTCTCAACGTCTATCCGAGCATTTACCCATATATAATATCACGGATGCTGTCGCCATATCCGCTCCTGATCCAAAGGGAGTTTACATGGCTTTAACACCCATCTTGACGAATGCAAGCTACTCGATACGCTGCTGCTGTCGAGACCAACGGTTACCGTGTCGAGATGATCACCAACGAGAACATCGAGAAGCACATCATGTCAATTACCAGAAACCGCTTGACGAACAAGGTCGGTTAGGGTAAGCCTCCCGCTACGGTGGTTTACTCCCGTGATGGTATCTCTGAAGGCCACCTCTTTGCCCAAGTCATCAATTAGGAAGTGCCTGCCATGAAATATTCACCAGCACCTGTGGCTCTACATCAATATGCCATGACCCCACACTATTTTGGTATTCACCCATCGGCTACCCATCCGTGCCCTAATCAGCCTTCTAAGCTTGGCACAACTTGAGCAGGGTGTCCACCTCACCTTCTATTGATTGTCAAATAACCATCCCAAATTCGATAATTGTTCATATGTCGACCTGCTGCATATTTTATTAGCTAAGAGTATAAATGACCTAGGTAGTTTTATATCAAACCCTTGTAAAACTGTTGATTTTCACAGTAATCCAATAAAAACACATAAATGTTGTGCCAAGCTTCACTCTGTTCACATAGATTATGTTTGTACTTCCGACTTCTCTCAGCATAAACCTGCCTCAAAACACCAGAGACATGAGAAGACCTGCACTTAGACAGGAAGATAGGGCTGCTGCGGCAGAAAGACAAAAACAGAAGGCTAAAGAGAGAAGACAGAGAAATTCGACAATCCGAGCTACTGCTACATCTCAGCCTATACCAACTGCACAACCAAGCGTTGCTCCACTACCGTCTAGCTCAAACTCATAGCCAAACCCCCTGCCTACAGTCCTTACTCTAGAAGGACCGATTCTAGTAGATCCTCGATTGCTTAACTAGGGACCCACTACCCGACAGGCAACGGCAAGAGCAAGAAATACTGCATCAGCAAGTCCAGCAAAATCGCATCACTCGACTCGATCCCAGCACAAACCCTCCGCAAGCCCATCCGTATCTTAGAGTACAGCAAACCCCGTTCAGTATGCTCCTACAAGGTCTCGGCACCCACGTAGAACACGGAACACCGCATCAGCAAGTCCGTCAAACACACAACATGATGGCACGCAGAGCTAGCCCATCTCGGATATAAGTTCCACAACAAGAGGCATAGTAGAAGTCGAAAATGAAGACATTACTGAACAACTTGATGGACTCACGATCCTCGAGCCAGACGTGGATATTACACAGGGGACCATTATCGTCGTAGTTCCGTCTTCCGACGAGCCTATGATGCCACATAATGATGTACCTGCTACCATTGATCCTCCACATGAGGAATCTGTAGAGAACGATCAAGTGAGCCCTACATCAACAGAAGCAGTGGGGACGTTAAATGGCATGGAATAAGTGGAATATTGGAATATTCCACTGATTTGAGGTAGAATATTCCACCTAGTTGGCATGGAATAGAATCGTCAATTTGAGTGGAATATTCTACCATTCCACCACTTGGTATAGCTAGTGTTGCTATGGTTGATGATAGTAAGCCTCAGCTTAGAGTGTGCTACGCTTGGGCATAGCAGTCGCGTTCAAAAAACTTGCTATGACGCCTTTTCTGATTAGTAACCGATCTGAGCTCTCTGATAGGCTAGATCTTATCTTGGAGATTAGATCGCAAGCTCCGACTGGCCAATTCTTCCTTAGCTCGCGCGAAGCCTCGCGCGTCCTTTTCGACGCGTCTCAACTGCTCCCTCTCAATTCATCAACCATCCTATCCTCCACCTTCTTGCTCAATATTAGAGCTCAGCTCTTTGTTATCTTTCTATCTTGATGAGCACATGATCTACCTTCAATTACAATTCTTGTATCATGTATTCACCAGCTAATCAAGAGCACAAGTTACAAGAGCCACAAAGCCAACTAAACTCTCGATTATCTCAGAGCCAGCCGCTATACGCCTCTAAACAGAGTACCCTCTTCAAATTCGCCTCTAATACTCCAAGGCCTAGACTCTTCGCTCCTCAGAGTCAATCAGACAGTATCTTTGTTGAAGGCAACAACTCTGAGACTGACGATAGCGCCTCTGATGTTGACCAGCCATTGTTTCCTCCTTCAAAGCGACGACGACTGACGCCAACGACCGCTAGCAACCACATTGATGACTCTGAATGTACGTCAACACAGCGCTCTCGAAAACCAGCTCCTACCCGTGGCGATTCTGAAGAGCTCTGGTCTCATGCTAGAGCTCGTCGTCCTGGAGAGCGCGAGCGTGAGCGCAAGAAGAAGATCCGGTACTGCTTCTATGGCAATAGAGACTGTCCTCGCAACTACAACACCACCAACTACGACAACATTAGATCACACCTTAAAAAGAGACATGGCTGGAGACATGCAACTGGTACACTTTCAAAGATGCTAGCAGTAGCAATACCCTCTCAGACATCATATACTATTGCCGATATCGACAAAACTCGCTTGAATCGACGTCTTATCGATTACATTACCTCAAGCAACATCCCCTTCCGTACTGCTAGCAATCCTCTACTCCATGCGCTACTTGATGAGGTGCTTCCTGGCGCCTCAAAGCTCTTGATCAAGAGTCATTCTACTGTCGCCAAACACGTCAAGAAGGAGCACGACTTCTATCAAGAGCAGCTCAAGGCACTGCTTGCAACATCTCGATCATTGATCCACTTTACCTGCGATGCTTGGACAGCCAATTATGGTAGCCATGAGCTGCTTAGTATCACAGCTCGATTTGTCGACTCAGACGGCAAATTGAGCAAGGCACTGCTAGCTCTTCACAAGCTATCAGCTGGCCATGCTGGTGCTCAATGTGCTCCTCTATTCTTTGATACCATTGTTACCTATGGCATCGAGCAGAAGATCGGATATATCACCTCTGATAATGCCACTTGCAACGATACTATGATGAGCCACCTTGCTACTCTATTTAGCGAGCGTCTGTCTATCGATTGGGACCCTATACAACATCGAACTCGCTGCTTTGGACACCAGATCAATCTTGCTAGTCAAGCACTTATGTCAGCGAGCTCAACAGACACCATAGCTGCTGTAATTGATCAGAGTCAAGATCCCTCAAAAAGCTATCTCAACGCTCGCTCAAGGCACTGGCCTTACTGATCATGAAGCTCTCGACTACCTCCGTCAGTTTTTCGAGTGGATCATGAGGTCAGCTCGCCGTCGTCGTGAGTTCAAGGCAGCTGCTGGTGTATCTCCTATGCTTAACAATACCACAAGGTGGAATAGCTGGCTAGCCATGATCAAGCGAGGGATTCAGTCTCGAGCAACTATACGTGCTATTCAGTCGGCTAACGAGCATATGGAGCACACTACTCTTCAGCGGCGCCACTGGCAGTTCCTTGAAGCGCTTGTTGACTTTATGGAACCATTGCAGGAGGTAACAAAGCTATGTGAAGGCGATAACGCAACTCTTGATCAAGTGCTTATATCAATGGACTTCTTACGCAAGCACTATGAAAAGTACACACAACAAGATGCTTCTACCGACCAAGCCCTTATTGCCGCAATCCGAACTAGCCAATTTGCACTTGATAAGTGGCAAGCTATCAACAACTATACTCCTGCCTATGCAGCAGCGCTCCTCCTCCATCCAACTTATCGCGAGAACTATATTAAACAACACTGGTCTCCGTCATGGCGAACACCAGCTATTACTGCTGTACGCGCTTTATGGACTGCTAAATACAAGAACAAGACCAAGCCTATTGCAATAGCACCATTGTCAAATGAAGAAGAGTCGAATCAGCTGGCCAAGTGGCAGGCTTCTATACGGTTTGCAAACTCAGTTACCATACCTGAGGAGTTTGTCCAGTTTACCAAGAGTCCTCCAGTACTCGTTGATGATGCTATACAGTGGTGGCTTGAGCCAACGCAGCAACACAACTATCCAAACCTCTCTCAGATGGCTATTGATATCCTCTCAATCAATCCAATGTCTGCTGAGTCAGAGAGGGTGTTCAGTGGCTGTAGAAGGACACTGTCGTGGGACCGAGCAAGCCTCTCTGCTGATAATCTTGGCTATATCGAGTGCCTCAAGAGCTGGCAGAAGAACCTTTGTTTTGACAAGGTTGACCTACCAATTACTACTAACGAAGGACCGGAAGATCACGTAGAAGAGCTGGAGGATGACGTTGAAAAACAGGGTGACCTAGATGAAGGACAGGGTGACTGCGACGACGACGACGGAGTTGGAATTGGCAT
>NW_024470114.1:0-19526 GCF_000721775.1 Aureobasidium melanogenum CBS 110374 | reverse complement strand
ATATAGCGTGTTCCCACCGGCGAACAGAGCGAAGATTGTGCTGCTTGAAACTCGCTTGCCAGGGGCGATATGCAGGAAGTCATCATGATGAACCTGATAGTAGATTGCATCTATCGAAATCCTACCTTTTCGGATGCCAGGATTACTAGTTGCACACATTGGCGTTGTCCAGTGTTGTGGGAGGGTGTTCCCCTGGCGATCACAAAAAAAGCGTCGGTGATGCCGGCAGCAGTTCAAGGTCACACGCGATTCGGGGGGACAGTCGTGCGCTGATTCAGGTTCATGGCCCGTTAGTCTGCAGAAATGCCAAAGAGATGTGGTCACTTTGTATTTCTTATGTGTTGATCGTTCATTCTTACCTGACTACGACAATTCTCCTCAGTTATAAAGCCAGACAGTCGATGCAAAGGGCGTCCAGCAGTTGTTGAACGACTACGTGTCGAGCGTGGGAAACTTCATGCAGAAGCTTGACGAGGGCATTGAGACGTTTGCCGCTCAGAGTCTGACGCTTGCAAAAGTCAGCCGTACCTACATGCCAGGGCTCAGATTGGTCCTAGTGATATCAAGTCTCTTGTCTAACAAGTCGTAACTATTACTTATCTCTGTGGTACTAAGTACGAACCTCATCCATCATTCCAGCACTGTGGCCCCCATGTGTACGCTTTGGAGATATTTGAAGCAAAGTCGATGGAAATCACCCCCATTGTACCTTGTGAACGCGTGTCAAATTCTGGAGGACTTGAAGGTCACCTAGTTCTGTTTCATCAGCTCCCTAGAACAAGATCGTGCTCTCCAATGTGTCCAAGTCGACTCCCGATACTGACTCTTGTCTGAATACGCACCATGGCTAGAGGTGATATAAACATAGTCACTCGCGCTGGTTTCGTGATAGACTATACTGTTAATGGAGTGCCCGTTCTCGCCAGTATGATGTGATACCACTTACGCAGCTCAGATGTCTCCCGATGTATCGAACCTCTTGGGAAGTAACCATTGCACTCAACGATGTCAATCTGCAGGGTGGAACAAACGATCGGCATCCAAGGCTGACTGACTATTCAATTTTTGCTGAAGAGGAGTGACAGGCCTTACACATTTGAGGTTCCTGGGAGAAGCTACATTATGTAGATCAGCAGTCGTCGCAATCACCACGGGCCACATCTGTACTGAGCAAGGATTCTTCGCTTTCGTCCAACTGTACTATGTCACGATCGGAAGCTGCGAGCTACGCAGGCGTCAAGCTAAGTCTTGAGACAGGCTCGTCGATGAACGAGACTATGTTAAGACTTGTGACCCGCATATCTTGAGGCAGTGCAGACCAGCGTGAGAAATTCAAGTAAGGACGATTGATTCTCAAAGTAGCAGGCACGTCATGCGTTCTTTTGCTGTCGCTCTACGCTCTAGTCATCTGAGTCTAATCCTCCTTCAATTCCATGTCGGTTTGAAAGTGCGGTAAAAGCTTTTGTGACAGGGACGAGACGATACACGATTGTGTACATGTTCTTTAAGGAGGAACCATCGTACAACTGAAGCATCTAAGCTACTTAGGTGTCACAAGATGACGCACCCGGATATCTGCTGCGGCTGATAGCTCGTAGTGAGACGCCATGTTCGTGATACAACACAATCACTGATCGTGAGGGCCATTCATCAGTCCGAGCCATGACACAGTCGGTGGCGCGGTCTCATCTCATATGGTGCTGAGGTTCTTGCTGCGGCTCTGTTACACCACCAAAAGCCGGATCCACTATGTACCTCGTCCTGTAGTTGTAGTGGTGTGTTGAACATGGTGGTAGTTGCCGGTGCAAATACTTACCATCGAGTAGTGTAGTTTGTCGGTCGTGAGTGCGCCACGGAAATCTCGTCACCAGGTGCCTGTTCAACAATAACGCTTGTCTCAACTCGAATCCTACAATCCAGTGGACCCTTTCGCGAGAAGTTTCGCCGTCCTTGCGGCGAGACTTTCTGGCCACCCTGCTGTGGCGCCTCTGTTGTGACTGACGCTGCGTGTCCCCCCCCCAACGTCACAAAGCCCCAGTTCCTCCAGTTCTTCTTCATCATACCCTTCTTCGTGCGATCCTCTGAAACGTGGAACCTTGTGGGAAGCTCCTCTGCCATACCCTTGTTCAGTGTGACTGGGCAGCTTGTTTGCTTTACCGCTATCCTTGAGTCGAAACATGCTACGGATACCACTCATGATGGGACGGAAAGTGGTGATCAAGCATGAAGACACAATGCCTAGTGATGGCTCGAGTGAGGTTCAGATCTGGGCAGGTCCCAAAGCCCACGTGATGTCGATTTCATGCATCATACGAGCTATGTAGACCAATCGGATGATTGCCGCGATTACTACACTTTCGACATAATTTTAGTATACAACCAGTATGGTATCAAGAGATGGCATGTGCTTACAGTGTACCCAAGGCTAAGATACCCATGACGCTGAGCTTCTTCGTCCAAGACATCTGTAGGGACCAAATCCGTGGGATTGGTAGAAGCAGGATGATCAGATCAAGGGCTGCGCGACAGATACCCGTGAAGATCCACATTGACAGGTAATCCATGCATCTACCATTGCTCGCACCAGTATATTGATCCCAGAAGTGGCGCAACGGTCGACAGGCCACCGTCATTGGCAACCACACAGATAGGGCATAGATGCAAGAGGCAAGTGCGCAGGCAACCAGGCTCCGGTCGATCCACGTGCGGCACCTTGTTGTGCCGCGTACTGAGCTCAACGAGAATATGCGCATGTAAGTCCAACAGAATGATAGCTTGAGGCCGACTGTTGCGACAACGTAGATCCATGGATAAATAAACAATGCCTGAAGACATGGTATCGACCGTCAGTCCCAGGTCTTGGAATCCGCTTGCAATTTACAATTGACATTTTGCAAAGTGAGGGTGTGTTGGTGGCCCAGACATGCTTTCCTGCTCCGAAGTAGTTACTGGTGAGTGTACAGGCGGCTGTGCCATACTCTCCAAGCTTTCACACGCTATTCGTCAGCATGTTGAGCCCTCGCGTTTGACTTTCATCAATCGTACCAGAGCCATAAGAATGAACCAATCGTCGCCGTCCAGCCCAACACGCTTTCTCTTCTTGACAATGATACGGAAAGCGACAGCTAATGTCGCGATGGTAGCGAGCACTGCTACAACCGAGTCATCCAGGACCTCCTGATTGGCCTGAAGATCTATACCAGGCGGAGGGCTTCCATAAAGCTCTGTCACTGATCGGGCCATTGCAGGTCAGTATACTCGCCTCAGACTGAGGTGGTATAGATGTTTGTTTCGAGGACACAGAGGACTTTGAGGAAACGTACACTGTTGCCAAGTGTGTGTGGTTGTTCGTAGGTCAGGGCATCACAAAGCGGGTGGAAAAGGAAAGAAGATAGTGCAGGGAGATATGTGAGGGCTGATGCGGCATTTCCCCTATCGCTAGGGGGTCTGGCTGGGACTATAGCTTGACTCAAGAAGTCCAGAGCGGGTCTCCGGCTCAATTTTACCTGGTTTTGACAGAGGAGCCAAGCATGATCATTTGCTTGTACGTGGATGATGTATGCAGAACATGGTGACGCACGCAAGAAACCTAGGGCCGTATTCGGAAACAGTGTATTCAACGATACCCGAGACCCAGGGCTGACCGTGAGTAAAAATTACGGCTTGAAAAGAATCGTCAGAAATGGATCGGTATCGACAGGCATCTACCGCCAGCGTTTGGCCAATTTACTCCATACATAAAGAATTACGACAAGTATATTGCAGAACAGACGCCAATTATGGTGCCGCCATCTCCAATGCTGAGCCGCAGGAAGATTGTGATCAGCAGCGAATGTCTCTCGAAATAATCTTCCGTGCGGCACCTTCAATAGCGCATTTCTAACAGCCGAATAGTCTATACACAGAGTCTTCTCATCGTGCTTTGATCAAGAGCTTGGCACATAACTCAAGCGCTTGGTCTGATTTCGGGAAGTGAACCTCGATACCCATACATCGAGCCTCTCGCTCTCGCCTATATACTGTCATACCCAGCATCTGTCGGTTTTGCATACCTGCACCAGACTGGATCCTTTTGCAGCTTCTCAAAGTTGCACTGATCCAAACCGACCGCGACTTCCATACCCTGTCCCTCCCCTTTGGTGACCTTCGGGTAGATCATACTGAGTCCATTGAAAAGACCCCTCTTGGAGAACCTGACTCGTTCGATCTTTTCGATTGCAGGACCAAAGTCAAGGTCGTAGATATCCAATTTGTACCACGTGCTTGTAAGGCAGTCGCTGCCCATCAAATTCGGGTATGAAGCCGACACAACGTGATCATATCCAGGAATGGCGTCAAGGAGCGTGACGAGCGACTTGACGTACTCTGGCGTTCTCTCATCAACCGCTTTCCTGATCTCAATGGCAAGAGAGCCGATGCTCGAGGGTTCGCGAAGATCCCTGACGGGGACTGCCGCACGAGCGTAACTCATGGGACAGCCAGGGTAACGCCGTGATAGAGCTGGTTTAGAACGAAGTCTCAGATCGACGTTGACGATATGATAAGAGAGTTTGGTTCCGTCCGGAAACCTTTCGGGATCATTTTGCGCCCGATATACCGCGTACCAAAGCAATGCAGTGACCATATCGTTGGTCGACAAGCTGCGCATCACAGCTTCATCGCGTCCTGGGTGCACCATAACGTAGTCTTCCTTCAGCTGGACCAAAGCTTCGGGAGACAATAGGTAGACCCGAGATTCATGCGTTTCTTTCATCGCTGTTTCTCCGAAGGTAAGGGGTTCGGGGCTGATGATGAGTTCAGGATGGTGTTCTGGCCGGCCCATTTTAGCTGTCGGCTTATGAGAAGCGATGTGGGCGGTCCGGTCGAACGTTTCGATGGGCAGAGAGTCGCACCTGGGAACGCTATCATCTTGCGAGTGACGACAATTCTGAGCCCACACCCGTAACACCTCGGTCAGGCCCTGAGCATCAAAGATAGAGTGATGACATTGGGCGGCCAAAATGAAACCACCATCGATGATGTTCAGCTGTGGGACAAAGACCGGTTGCTGCTCGCCCGCCATCGGGAAAACACCGCGATGACAAAGGTCCGTAGGATTGAGTCTCGACTGGGGAAAATTCTGCTTTCGCAATTCGTCATAAACCAGACCAGTTCCACGAAGATCCTTCCTTATCAAGTCTCCAAAAGATTCAGGACTGAGAGCAATCTTGCCGGTCGGTTTTTTCCCATCGTCGAAAGGCACAATCTCACATGCGAGGGACGGGATGGCCTGGCGGGTCGGCTCCAGGCTTGTGCGAAGGTGATGAAAAACATGCTCAGGATCAACGCCAGGAAGCGATTTGAAGAAACATAGTGGAGAGTAATAGCCACACGGATTCGATTGCTCGATTTGAGACAGGTCGAGGGGGTTCGCTGATGGACATTTGTGATAAAGGCCGTCTTGCACATAGAACGCTGCCGTGCTAGCAGATTCGGCAACCGTATCTTGAGGCAAAGTGGCGCCCATTTTCCAGAATCAAATCACAATTCGAAGGTACAAAGACGATCTGTATATGGAGCGGCGCCATTGGCCTATATACACGGCTCGTGATTCGAAAGAGCATTCGGCCTGTATTGCGAACGGTCGGTCGAGGATAGCCCTCGTACGGGCTGCGAGAGATGATTTGCATCGCGCTTAGAAGAATATAGGATGATATCGCCGTACAGGCGAGCCTCAAATGAAGAGTTGATGAAGTGAGTGGAGCTTCGCGCTGGGTCTGGCGATTAGTGCATGGGCTAGGTAACCTGTTCACGCCATCGTTTGCGTGCCGCAAACCTATGGCGCGTCGGTAGTGAACCAGATTCCTCATTGGTGGGGGAACTTCGACCTTCGGCACCGACGTTCCGTTGACGCACAGATGCGATGAGCTAATCCCGTTCCGGCTGGTCAGCAACGCACATCAGAGCTGTTCGTACGGGGGTGAAAATCTGTCAACCATGATCCTTGTCTGCAACACCGGAGTGAGCACGTCCCGCCTCTGGCGAGACGAGCGAAACAAAACGAAACATAAATAACGCTAGGATTTAAAACACCGACTCATTACCAACCACGCATGCTTTTGCCCGATCTGGAATCGAACCACTGTACAGCACTTCCCCTCTTGATTGATAGCGAATTGAACGTACCTCAGTGTTATCACAACTCAACACACTGGCGAGCGGAAGGGTAGCAGGAGATCTCGGTTCAATTGTCCGATGCGTGACAGATCTGGCTACAGGGTGCGGCAGTCGTCTCAGCGTTGTTGAGTCTGTTGCAGAGGGATGGGAAATGACGCAGCATGAAGCAGCATACTATAGGATATCTACGATATGCAGGATCATCACCAAGCGAGATGAAAGAAGGGTTTGCCACGTTGAGCAGCAGATCTGCAGAAGAGCAATGAGCTTACGATCTGTTTCCTGGCCAGATCTCCCACTATCTGTATTCTACCAAGTGCTTCCACCTCTGAGGGAAGTGTACTTGAGATCCGGCATTTCTTCACACTCCGTGTGTACCCACCAACACCCACACTTTGTTGATCATCAGTCTAGCAGTCTCGATCGCTGATCAAGTCCAAGAAAGGCCCAAGCAATCGTATGACGTGACCCGTGGAAGTTACACTCGACCTGCGGTCATGATTAGGAAGACACAACTATTTTCCATGCTTGTCGGCTCGATCCTGGCTACCATGGCATTCATCAAAAACTCACACTTTCTCTGGCAGCGAGACGTGAAGACATCAACCCGCTTGCTGGCTCTACGATATTGTCCGCGTTCGGGACTTTGTTCGAAGACGAGTCTGGAGCTTCCTTTCGCTGCTGGGTTCGCATACTGCCAATATGTCACAAACAGAGACTACTTGTGCAATTTTCTTATGATCTTCGAATCACTCAGTCTGTCTTGAAGTCAGGTGGACTTACTGTTGATGTATCCTCAGCACTGGAACTTGGACTCGAGCTCCATAGAAAGACATTGGTTGCGGAAAGCAAGAGAAGAGTATGGTGTGAAGGTAATTCTCATCCAGGTCCAACATTTCGAGGGAGAACACACCTGGGCGGACAGTTTCGCCAAGCTTCTCGCACTCAATCAAACGCAATATGAGAGAGTCATAAGTCTCGACTCGGACGCTGACGTTCTTGAAGTACGTTCAGAGGTACAAGAAGATGTTCTTCCGCTCAGGCTGACACCTCCTAGCATATGGTCGAGCTATTTCTCTGACCTCGTGCCCCTATCCCTATGCCCCGTGCATACTGGCTGGAAGAAGGTCTCTCATCTCAGATCGCAGTGATAGAGCCCTCCGAATACCAGTTTGAGCTTATTCTCCAAGCTTTCAGACGTCGATGGAGTCTGACTTCGACATGGAAATGGTCAACGATCTCTATGCCCGAGACTGCGTCATCATAACTCATAGAACTTATGACCTTCTTACAGGCGAATTTCGCAAGAAAGATCACCATAGGTATCTAGGGTCGACGACGGAGAAATGGGATGCAAAAAAGATCTTGGCAGAGGACAAGTATGTACACTTTTCTTACTGGCCATATCCTAAATCGTGGGTCCCAAACTCGGAAGTGAAGAGACTGGAATTACAACCGGACTGTGACGGCGCTGATTCGGGAGAACGAGACTGCTCTAACCGCCGCATTTGGAACGAAACCTACCGAATATCGCGAAAGGCGTCAAGTAAGCACATACTTTGCCATGTTTGGTAGCAGCTGACCATCTGCAAGAGAATATGTCAGGTAGAAACAACATCTTTGTGAAGAGTAGATAGTGCCTACGAGCCTGGTCATGACTTGATCCCGATCAGGCGAAGACTTGATTCGGCTGTTTGCGTGTCAATAATGAGTCCGTGGAGAGCGAACTGTAAAGCCAACCATAGAGGTTTGAACCCACTCTATCGACCATGGTCTAACTCGAGTTTAGACTAAGAATCGTCTAGGCAGGATCAATGAGTAGTCGGTGTAGATTTTTAGAGAAAGGCCCGAGCAGTGTTATCTCCACTGATAATGCCATCCCTCATCAGGCTCATACTAAGACCCGGTATATATACAAAGCTCTTCACATACATCTTTTCGTTGGCCACTCGAAAGCCACCTTAACCGTCGTGCTATACAGATCTTCATCGGAATCTCTTCTGACTTTGATGTCGATTGTTGTCATGTCTCTACAGCACACCGCGCCTCCTGTGGAGCGACACGAATTTTGGTACAGTGCTGGAGCGCTATAGATCACAACTTTTGTATCCAGTCGAGTTACCCGCACAGGGAAAGCAAGAACTGCGAATTGAGAAAGTGAGACAGAAACGTTTCTAGCTAATTGTTCAATCTAGGGTGGTATCATGAATCAAGAAGATAACGATGTTCCGGACCCGTTATCGTACTACAAACAAGTAAGTCCATCCAATCTGTTCTGTGCTCTGGTTACGTGAACTCGTAGAGACACCGTGTAGGGTGATCTCGTGAGTCGACATCCTGTCCTCAGCAATCCTAGTACTCCACGACACAGGTGGATGCTTCAGCCGATCGAAAGGAATTTCCCAATGCGGTAAAGTGTACGGCCCATCGCGACGGAAAATCGCACGTCGACCAGGCATTGCGGGTATGACTCGGATCAGAAAGATTGCCGCGACATGGAACGCCCAATTAATCTCTCGGATTCAAGTACATGCATGCAGAAAAGCCCCCAGTATCAATCCATCCTCGGCGCGGAACTTCCCAAATTGATTGGGCGTGTGATCCGTGCGCCCAATCCCATGTCGGACCATGAGCGAAGTGTGTCGTGATTCCGGTCGTCTTGAGCAGATGCGATCACAAAAGCAGCAGAAATTCGACAGGTACACTGCAGATGGCTATTCCGTAGGGGTTTGAATCTAAGCCGGGTCCACTGCTCCAAGAAGCGTTGTTCTAATCGTCTGCTGGACATCATTGTTCTAGGCCGGGACCAGGGTGGCAGATTGCATCTTGTGTTCAAGAGGATGGAGAACGCTCTGATTGGCTTATCGACCAACGCTGAGTCGGTAGGAACAGCGATCTCAGCTCATACGTGTCACTTGGTCCAGGAACTCATGCCAGCCAGCATCCTCCCGTTCAACTGTGCACCGCTAATAGCTGTTCATGGTTCGAGATGTCCTTGCCTTCCTACAAAGTGTGTTGCATCAATTCTAAGCACGATATCTGGAGCTGACATGCTTGCAGGAAGCTATCCGTTGTTTGAACACGCTGCAGAGTGGATATCAAGAACTAGCGGCACGTAAAGTTGCGCTTCCAACAGGTCAGCGGCAGAAGGAGAACCTCGAATTAGTCAGGAATCTCGCGAAGGATAGTCTTTATGAAGTAGGAACTTCTACAACCACATGCACACCGGCGCTTACTCGAGTCAGCTTGAACATCTGCCTGGCCTCAAGATCTTTCATGTAGCCGGCACCAAGGGCAAAGGGTCTACAAGCATGTTCCTTGCTCAATTGCTCCACAAGCTCTGGAATCCGAGCAAAAAAGATACCAAGATCGGGCTCTACACTTCGCCTCATCTTGTGTTCGTAAGAGAACGAATCCAGATCAATGGAGAACTCATTCCAGAGAACCTATTCGCCCACTACTTCTTCGAGCTCTGGAAGGAACCGTGCAAGAAACTCTCATATGCTGGATTCCTTACTCTCTTAGCTTTACACATATTCGTGAAGGAGGGAGTCAATGCTGCTGTGATTGAAGCGGTGGTTGGAGGAAGATATGATTCTACCAACATCATGAAATCACCCACCGCTGTAGGCATCACACCGATTGGCTTAGATCATATCAAGACCCTTGGACCTACGTTAAAGGGTATAGCTGGACAGAAAGCTGGTGTGTTCAAAAGAAACGTTCCTGCCTTCTTCGCACATCAGAAGACAGAAGTGGAGGACGTTTTGAATGATATCGCACATTCCGAACAGGTGTCTTCACTACGTTATGTTGACATAAACAGCAGCCTCAGGTGTAGTGACGACATGCCTGCGGCATTGAGGGCAAACGCTTCACTAGCATATGCCATGTTCCGAGTGTTGGTGGAGCCTCAGGACGCCTACCCGGAGGACATGCCAGAAAAAGTGGTCCAGGTGATACAGCAGACATCTACGCCTGGCCGGTTTGAGCGGATCTCGGAAGCGAACCGGGTCTTCCTTTTGGACGGAGCTCATACACCCGAGAGCATCGAAATAGCTTCGGAATGGGCCCTGCAACAGTCAGTGGATCGTGTATTATGATCGAGAGGCAACCATGCTGAATATTGGAGTAGGTTCTCTGCCAAAGGATACAAGGCCCTTATATTCAATCAGTCAACACGAGATACCCGGCCACTGCTTGAAGCCATCTACTCGAGATTGGCCTCTGTCTTGCAGCTTGTGGTTTTCTGTTCATCCAAAGTTCATAATGAGTCGACGGAAGAAGTCGGTACGTCCCCTGGCTTCTCCATGATGACTACTGCTAAGTTTTTCAGAAGATATTTTGAACAAGAACGAGGACCCGGTATCGAGACAAACGGGGTTGTTCCAGGAGAACGCGAAATCGATCTGGTACTCCCTCGGTGGACATGGAGACGTTCAGACATGTGACAGTATGGCAGAGGCCATCGATGTAGTGGCCAGCGTGAGCGGAGGCCAGAGTCAGCAAGAGCAGGTGGAAGTCTTCATTACAGGGAGTCTGCACCTTATAGGCGGCGTCAGACATATCTTGACAAGCGTCTCGCAACGACGATTCGCTCCATGGTAGTTCTGGATACATGCCGAATAGTTCTTCAATCATCTGCTTTACGTTTCCTACGCATAGAAACCATATCCATAACAATGTGTCGCACTGCGCCTCTTACACGATAACAAGAAGACGATCGTTGGTCAAAAGGCGTAGGGTAATGCAGGATCTCAGTCATCCAGGCCATATCGGTGATTGACATGGCATCTATGGGGCGAGGAACCAAAGAGCAAATCAGGATTGTCGCCTTCATTGCACGTCGCGATGTAGGAACCTGGAGTTGGTCATCGCAGAACCTCATCGTGTACCGCGATGACCGACCTCTGGCTCGTGCATCGTTACTGGCTGGCCTCATGTTCGAGTTTGCATACGTGTAGATCCTCTTGTTACTCTCGATGTGGTAAAGTCGGATGGAAGGGAGAATCTAGGACACCCTCAAGAAAAGGAACTGCTACCCTTTGACTCCCGACACTGATCGGAAATGTGACAGGTATAATCCCCTGCCGGATTGAAGATACCTCTGCATTGTGCAATGGTTCCTTCGAACTGCTTCCAGTAATCCACACGTGATGCAGGCTTTCCTCAGCTAAGCGCCCGGATAAACCACAGAATTCATCCTCCATCCTGATATGACACGGTACTTCATCCTGGTAGCTTCTTATCAGCATGTCAGTCACGTCTGTCCCTTTCCAAGACGCCTGCGATATCGTTCTGCGACAGGCGTTGAATCTCCTGCCAGATGCCGTGAGTGACATCAAGTCCAGTTTTCAGCGCAGGGTATCATGATTAAATTGCTCTTTAGACCGGTCGCACGCCCGACGAGGTGCTTGCCTTTGTAAAAACCGATCTAGGACAGGCTGAATGCATCTCAGCGCTAAGAATATTCTTACAGTCTCTGGGAAGAGCATGTACAATTTCACAACAATCGGACCGAGCCCAGGAAGCCACTCCTCGTGCACGAAAGAGACAAAAGACACAGCAAGGATCATCGTCAAATGTCCTCGAGCGTTACCCACAAGGCGGTCAGCGAATTATCGCTCAGACCTCTGACACTGGAATCACCGCTTCCACCAGACAATACACGGCGGCCGTACAAGATCATGACGCCGCTCACGGTCTAATGCACCGGGCGGTATCAAATCGAGGATCCACGATCTTAACCGCGACTCAGTCACCGCCATCCGCCACGCTTGCACGGTCCGGCCGAGACATCACATATAAATCGGTCATTGAAGAGTTGGACTTGAAAGCGGAACTGAGTTCCGTACCTGCTCACCTACGCGAGATGCAGAGACTTGCTGGCAATCCTAATCTCCAGAAGGAGTGGTGGTCGACCGAGATGTCCTCTACAAACAGCTTCAAACATGGAACAGCAATATACATCGCATCAGAAATAGATTGTCGAAGAAGCCATCACCAGAACCAAGACATCTTACTGACGTATATCCTTGCAGAGGTTGTGGAAGAGGCAGTGGCTGATGGAACAGTCGAAAACACCTCTGGTCCCCTTCCACACGGAAAGACTGTCAGAAGTGCAGTGATCGACAGGGCATTTGACAAGTTTTCCGAAGACAGTTCCTCAAACCCCGCAATCTCATTGACGCGGAAAAAGTTTGGCGCTCTCATTCGAGAGGGGCGGCAGTTGATGCGGCTGGCACCAGGGCTTTTATTTTGCTTAGCCTCATTAAGAAAGACAGTGTATGTGAATTCTGCTCTGTCGCTGAATGATACTGATCGATGTTCAAGTTTACGAGAATTGACTTTCAAGAAGATCGACCAGCTCAACGAGGAGCTGAAGAAACACGAAGTCTTCCAACAGTATCTTGGTCTGGCTGGTGTACAGAAGGAGCTCAAGGCCAGATATCATACTTTACTCCACGAGAAGAAGTCTGAAGCACAAAGACACGAGTTGCCGGTAATCTCTACATATCTTGAGGAAAGCCCTGAGGCAGTCAGCGCTCACGGCGCTCAGAATCCAAGCCATGACCTTGATCTGATCCAACAGACTGCCGATCATGTTCTTCTCTCTCACATGTTCACGTTCCTGCAGCCTGTTCATATCGAGACTGTCATTCCACTACTCAAAGACGCCGGAGGTCTTGTCAGACGCTGGAATTCTGATGGCGAAGTGGTAGAGGCCACTCCTACTAACGACGGCATAGCAACAGATGTCGTGCAGTTGCTCGGGGACCAAGGGAGATAGAGTTATAAACAGATGCTGCTACTTGTTGGCCGAATATTTCCCGTCGACCAGAACCTCCATCTTCGGTAATAGGACGATGAGATCTCCGGTGCGATATTGTAAGATCACTGACCCTGTGCTACAGATACAGATCATTAGGTATGGCACTCGTGCCAAGTCTCGCCTATCTCCTGGACAATATGAATTTCGTACATGCGGTCAGAACCTGTAAAGAAGTCGAACAAGAGCTACTCGCTCTCTGCTTTCTTTCTGCCAGTCGATTTTCGCAGTCGGACAAGCCCACATGGACAAGTTTGCTAGCGAAGTCAATGAAATGTTTGCCCGACCGCAGAAGCCTCATATATGTACGCCTTTGGAACTGCGAACGCCAACTATTCTTGAGGAACAGAGATCCAATCCTTGTGGTGAAGATGCGAGGAATCATCGAGAAAGTGAAGGAAGAGTGCCAGACCATCAATGAATCTGTGATATGTCGAGCGAGACTTGCCATTATTCTGAAGCAGCAGGCAGACTCTGCTGTGATGAATCTAGAACTTGATCAGGCACTTCAATATGTCGAGCATTCGAAGGCTCTTTTGCAGGGAACTCATTTGGAGAGACTCACACGACTTGACATTGACGTCTGTAAGGCAAAGCTACTGCGCTATAAAGGAAATTTGGTTGAATCATCGAAGATATTGAAGGATGTTCTACAGTCACGAACAAAAAGTCACCGAAATACAGCTTACTTTCGTGCGGTCGCAGAGGATGCATATACCAGTATCGAGTATCTCGCAGAACGCGGTAGGGAGTTTCCTGTAGATGAAGAAGCCCAAAACTCTCTCATCGTCCGTCTTGGATCAGCAATACGCGAGCTGGAATCCGGAGATAGATGCAACACATCAGTTTGCCACCGACTACGACTCGCCCTAGCAGAGGCAAATCTCCTACGCTGGAACCTACCCTTAGCCAGAGAGGCGTTCGAGGAAACATACACTGCATTGTGCCAGCTTTGTGAGCCAGTTTCAGGCAGTCGCAAAGACCATCCGAGTCTGCTACAGCAGAGTCTTTTTCTGCAAGCATCGCTGGGCTTGGCGAAAGTCCATCATTCGCAAAGCCAATGGCCAGACGCTATCGCTGCTTGGAGTCGGGCTCTGGAAATCCTCAAAAAATACCAGATGAAGGGAGAATACGTCGAGAATCTCATAAAGGCATCTCTTGCGGTCGCAGAGCGTCGATCAGCTCCACATTGGACTCCCGTCGTGGATCTATGCTCGAGAAATGTGACTGACGAGTCCGTGGATAGATTCGTGAACAGAGACTCACGACAATATTGGTTGCTCGGAATAAGATCTTGGTCCAATGCTATCAAGGATGAATGGGAGGCTTTCAAATCCATCAGTGCTTAAGAGCAAAAATTCCTGGTCAGATCAATTATGTATTGCATTGACGGAGCGGATAGACGTAAGGTCTTTGCAGTTCAATTTCAGTGCTGAGATATTCGCGAGAGAACCAAGGTCTTGGATAGATAAGCACGGCCCCTGTTTTATGCGCCGAACACTGCTGCTTTTTTCCTCCCTTCAGTCTAATTTGGTCCGCCTCTTGTTCAAGGTTCATGTCTATATTTAACGTCCTCCCGCGTTGGTGATTGGCCCTTTACACTCTGTGTTCCGATGGGTGATCTTGTCTAGCGGATACGCTCCGTCGCTGTGAGTGTATGAACTTTAGCCCAAATCTTCCCCCTAGACATTCACCAGGGGCATTCACAAAGGCTTAGGACGCTGAGACTTTCCCTGCAGATCGAGATCAAACCAATAAGCAGTCCCAGTCTGCTTAGATAGCTAGCGCACAGGAGTCTGGAGTACGGTGAGCTACAAGTTGATGTGGACGATAATGCGACCTCTAGCGAGGGCTTAGCGGATAGTCTAGCATTGTTGCAAAGACAACATTATGTAAACGGCTTTTCGGATTCGACCGTGACTCTGACACCAACTGAGACGTCTTTAGAAGGAGCAGACAAGAAGTGGGTTGAGACTGTGAGCTCCAAAGGTCGCAGCATGACTTTGGAGCTTGTTCCCCAAAGTCAGTATTTCCCCCCCCGATTCGATGCAATGGGCTGGAAATCCTTTTCTACCAGTCAAGAGGCTCTGAAAGCGGTTACCTGGAGAAAATGTAAAAGGAACCTAGTGACTGAATCTCACAAAGTCGAGTTCACCTCTCAAGTGATTATCCTCCAAACTCCGACTGAGCTTCCCATACAGCGCGGCGATCAGTTCTTCCTGAGTCATTGGTGCGCTTCGCACCTTGTCAAGGGTGTTACTGCTGCGAGCAGCAAGAGTACATGGAGCTTAGACCACAGCAAAGTGGGGTGTGTTCACTGCATTGCAAGCAGAGACTCTTGCTTCCACATCCGGTCAGGCTGTTCGGATGAATAGAACTACTTAATGATGACCAGAGTTGTGACTGCATGATGTGCGTGATTCACTAATGTTTTCCTTTGCGTACATACTGGTCCCGAGACCAATCTCCACTACAGCACGGACGCTCAGGCCATGCCATCACTTCGGTCAGGACAGCCGACTTCGCACATCATGCAGGATGCCTTGATTCCAACACACAGACCTGAGTGAGATTCCTAGTCCATTGCACTAGTATCTTGGATGGCTAGTCCCATTCAGTACGATTTCAATGCCCGTGTGAGCAATGTCTTCACTGCGATAATTGTAACATGACTGTCTGGCGAACGGCACGTGCAGATCTGCATGTTCTCAGTTACTGGCAGGAAACTGTCGCCTGCTCAACCCAGGTATCAGTATGAACGACATGAACGCACCAACACACCAAGACCCATGCAGTTTCATGCAAGATTTGTCAGGTATCACGTTGAAAGACCTTTATAAAGCTCCCCTATGCTTTTGCAAACACAGAATCATCGTACGTAGACTGGCACAATGAATCTTTCTGGACTAATTCATTACTTGTCACTCATTTTCTGCTGTCTTCCTGGTCCGAAGCAAAAGGAAGATGCTTTTCCCGATGAACACCTACTGCCTGCGCTCTCTACTGCCAAGACCCCAGCCAAGGGACTTGATGGCAAAAGTTCTCCGCCATCTGATGTACATCACCTACCTTCGGCTTCCACGTTGCTGATGTTGATGTTGATGTTTTACAGAGACCGATTTCTCGCTTCAGCAATTAAGCATGACGCTGCCTTTGGAAAATCAGAACGTTAGGGTTGTTACAACTCATACAACATGTGGATCCGGAGTAAGCAAATTGAAGAGCAACGAGTCTGGAAGGTTACTTGATTTCGGTCGACAATGAGGATTTTTGTACGAGTTATATGCAAAGAATCGTTTAGCCATGCAATATTTCTGCATCAATCAAAACCCCTGTCTTCATTCCTCCAACGGTTCAGATGCTGCTAATTCTATCCTAATCAGGATGGGTCCTGCGCCAAGTTTTGCACATTACTCGAATCTCAGGTGTCTTTCTTCCTGCATATCATGGGACTCGCGGTGACTCGACGCCTAGTACAATTTCGACGACTCATGAGATGTGTATTCTTAGTCACGATCTTCGCAACAGGCCTTGAAAACCGCGTGGAAGATACAAGCAGACAATCATGTTGGCGTGATTATGCGGCGCATCTGGAGAAACAGTACATGTTAGCCACGTTTGCGTCTGTAACAACATATTTCCTGCGCTTAGGCAGGGCTCAGGCAAGGATATTCACATCGTATCTCAGCAGCCAATGTTTGACCAACGAGAGCCACCGTCATTGCAGATCTTCAGAATATCCAGGAAATTGCGTGAATGGCTATCCAAAAATTATTCACCCAGTGCTACGAGCTCGTGAAGCTAGTGAATCCTCTGAGACGCGTAGTAACGCGACGCTAGGACGTGGCTTGCAGTTCACATATCATCACAGATGCTTACTTGCTAGTTGATTGATGAGCTGCAAATTCCTTCCTCAAAGTCTCGTTACCAGCTGGATGCTTGTTTCTCGTTGTCTCGCTTGTCCGCAGTGAGAAGTACATATGCTATCAATGACAGAGATTGATCGCGGAATTGGTTATGAACAAGCTCATCCGTGTCGATTGACTCTGCGAGGAATCTACTAAGTGCTGAATGGGATCATAAGCAGGCTAGCTGTATCTTTGGGAACGTCACATTGACAGAATGATTATTCGAGTCTCTGGTGCAATTGCGCGTCGTTGTCGGGCCCGTTTGTTTCTCTGGCGCGCGAGGACGTGCAGATATTGCACATCAGCCCGTAGTTTGCAAGCGGCATCAGCACATCCTTGCATGTTCTGAAGCGAAATGACATGTGTACATACTCACAAGGTCTACTATATCACTTCCACGCATCGTATGCGTGATAAGCTCGGCTGCCCCGGCGAATGCATGCCCTGGAGCCTGGAGATATCCAGCTTCAAGAACTTGCATCCGATCTGCGTCGATCAGGGGTTCGGGCACGGGGTTGGCATAAGTATGAGATTGGAGCCATCTTTCGTGAGCACCATTCCGACTCTCCACCAAAAGACCTGTCCTATGGAGCCATTCACGCAGATCGAAAAGCATGACTTACAGTATGTTCATTGCAGGTTATGGGTCTCCGTTCACTAACGCCACGCAGAGCGAGATATTGTCTACTCTCGCCTCAGAAGCTGCTCATCTACCAGATCCCTCGCTTCTCGAATCTCCACGATAAAGACAAATGTTGGTTCATAGCTTACTGCGGAGGCCAAGAGAAAAAGTCTTGTGTGATGAACTCTCCGGAAGAGACACATGATGTATTCTTGTTAGCTGAAGATGCGCTACTCAAAGTGTCGGCGAGCTTTGCTCTGGTCGCACATTTGTCCGATGAGAAACCTGAATCCATGATACATATCTTTCATGTCAAAAAGCTGGAAGTGTCTCGAGGCACAGTTCTCGCACGAGATAAGCTGCCGATGGCCAATTTTTTGTCCTCCACTAGCAAGTGGGATTTGGTTCTGGGGTCTGGCTCCGTCTTGCTTTCTTCAGAAAATCTAAGCTGCTGGACCGAGCTCAGTGTCAGCAGGGATACCCTCCTGAGTAGAGCAATGAAGAGATTGGTTGCGGATTCAAAAAGTCCCCCGGAGAGGTCAGCTCGTCTCCTCGATACACAGATCACTGCTGACTTGGTGTAGGGTTATGCATGTTTACTATCTACAGTGCTTCTGCAAGGACCGAGGTGCACACCTAGCTCACGGCCGCATCAGCCTTGACCATGTATATGTCGAGCTTTGCCACCAACAGAACGGTCCTGATAGAAAGACGATCGTTGTGGTGACCGAGAAGACATGGGCAATCATGAAAGGGAATTTCGAAAGCATCACTAAGTTGTATCCATTGCAAGATGCTTCTGACCTCGACGATGATCGCCTCCATTGGTTCAAATCCAAGATCGAATTCATACAGTGGCTTGACTGTCACGATCCAGGTGCTAATGTCAGCGAACATTCAGTCCAAATTACAGTCCCACCTCCATTCAAACCTCCAATCATGCCTTGTGCAGTCCCGAATGCGGATTTGAAAGAAGGGGGATTCTTCGTTGATAGCTGGCTCAGTTAGCACCAACTGGAGGGCGTGCACGTTTACAGCGCATGGCGTATGGATATTTCACTCTTCACCGTGCCTTATTAACCTAACGCATCAATGTCGCGGCAATGAAAGCAAATCTTGAGCCATGGCTGATCATTGCATGAGACATCGTATCAGCTAGGGCAGGTGCGCGCTCTCTAGCCGATTCTTCACTCTTCACGAAGGAAGGCAACAACCTGTGAAAGTTCTTGTATCATGCACAAACAGATAGCCCATACGCGTACCCACATCTGCACCTTTGAGACTTAATTGTTTTGCGACGCAATGGAAGCAAGCAAGCGCCATCTCGTCTCGCGTTCTTCAAAGACATCAAGGCGCTGCAATGGATGTATGCAGCACGGCAGACTCTGCATGTAGCGCTGACCACCGCTAAAGCTTCGGGATGCGAGTTGCAGAATGGAGGATAGAACCCTTGACCGGCGCCTCATCATGGCGACAATACTGACAACACTCACACCGATATCAGAATGCCATGCACAGAAAGCGTGCCTCTCCTCTCTGGAGACTCACCTCCAGGTTCTGGCAGTTACGGTCTGAGCTACTGGATCAAAGGGCTCTACCTCGCCATACCGAAGAGCAAGCCTGCCGCCAAGGTGATGATCTGCTGCTGTATACTGGAAGTCTTCCTGGGCTGCTGTTCACTGATCGAATCCTTGATTATGCAATCCCTCGTCTCACGAGACAAAGTGTTCCTCATGGCCTTGGTCCGTCTCGTCTTCGAAGTCATTACTCTGATGGCTGGAGAGGCCATATCGGCCCTTCGGACGTTCACTGGCAGGGAGACACACAAAAACTTCATGAACAGCTTGGGACAGAGCAAGAGATACTCGTCAGACCATAACCAGGGGAAAGGTCCATCGATGAATAAGATAGGCGCTGTCGACATCTACTGTCAGGAGATCAGGTCACTCTTCCTCAATCTGACCACTCTCTGTATCACTCTGGTTTCCCTCATAGCCAGCGGCTGTTCTGA